>NW_027202838.1:2188314-2398314 GCF_024711535.1 Dipodomys merriami | reverse complement strand
TAGAGTGCTTGCCTTGCATGCATGAGGCCCTGGGTTCAATTCCTCAGCACCACATAAGCAAAAAGAAAAAAGCCGAAGTGGCGCTGTGGCTCAAGTGGTAGAAGGCTAGCCTTGAGTTGAAAAGCTGAGGGACAGAGCCCAGGCTCAGAGTTCAGGCCCCATGACCAGACCCCCCAAAAAAGAAAAAGAACTATACAATTTGTGGATGGGGATAGGAGGGAAAAACTGGGAGAGAGGTAGGGAAGGGGTAACACTGTCCAAAAAGAAATGTACTGGGCTGGGAAGGTGGCTCAGTGGTAGAGTGCTTGCCTGGCATGCCTGAGGTCCTGGGTTAGATTCCTCAACACCACATAAGCAAAAAGCCGGAAGTGGCGCTGTGGCTCAAGTGGTAGAGCGCTAACCTTGAGCTGAAGAGCTGAGGGACATCGTCCAGGCCCTGAGTTCAAGCCCCAGAACTGCCCCCCCCCAAAATAAAATAAAATTAGATTAAAAAAGAAAATCTTCGAACATGAGACCATACTCCCTTCCTCTCTGCAGCTGAAACCCAGGAGCCCAGAAGAGCCCCAAAGGCTCAGCAAAAGAAAGGCCTCAAAGCAACCACCTTCAATGAGGAGAAGGCTTCTTCGAGAACTCCAGGCCAAAGAAAACCCCCTTCCCTCCACAGCCACAAGCCACAGAGGTTGAAGACAGCTTCAGTTCCTATGGTTTCAAGTTCCCCACACCCCTCCATCCTGACGTGGGGAGTAGGGAAAGGCGGGTTCCAGAAGGTGGAAGACTGTCTGAGTGTGCGGGCTGGTGAGCCACTGGCACTGCGGTGCCGGGGGCAGGCCGTGCGCTGGAGGATGCCCAAATACCTGGAGGAGGAGGCGGAGGCCGAGGGGCGCCTGAGGTATAGTATGGAGGATTCTGGGAAAACTTTTTTTTTTTTTTTTGCCAGTCCTGGGGCTTGAACTCAGGGCCTGAGCACTGTCCCTGAGCTTCTTTTGCTCAAGGCTAGCACTCTACCACTGGAGCCACAGCGCCGCTTCTGGTTTTTGCTGTGTATGTGGTACTGAGGAATCGAACCCAGGGCTTCATGCATGCTAGGCAAGCACTCTACCACTAAGCCACCTTCCCAGCTAGGATTCTAGGGAAAGTGTAAAGAGTCCAGGTATCTGTCAGCCACAGGTACCTGGGGAGTCATTCTATGAGCACCCTGATATATGTTTCCCAAACTCACCATGGCTCACATCCCACACTGGGTATCCTATCAGGGTAGGGTACAACTATAGCTAAATCCCTCCCCTCAAAAACAAAAACAAAAACAAAACAAAGCCAGGCACTGGTGGCTGATGCTTGTAATCCTAGCTACTCAGGAGGCTGAGATCTGAGTATCACAGTTCAAAGCCAGCCTGGGAAGGAAAGTCCAAGAGACTCTTATCTCCAATAAACCACTAGAAAAGCAGGAAAGTCCAAGAGACTCTTATCTCCAATAAACCACTAGAAAACGGGAAGTGGCGGTATAGCTCAAGTGGTAGAGTGTTTGCCTTGAGCTGAAGAGCTGAGGGACAGCACCCAAGCCCAGAGTTCAAGCCCCACAACAACCAAAAGAAAACAAACAAACCAAAAAGCGAAAAACAAAAAGCAGGGCGCAGGTGGCTCACGCCTGTAATCCTACCTACTCAGGAGGCTAAGATCCGAGAATCACCATTCAAAGCCAACCTGGGCAGGAAAGTCTGTGAGAATCTTATCTCCAATAAACCACTCACAAAACTGGAAGTGGCGCTGTGGCTCAAGTGATAGAGCGCTAGCCTTGAGCTGAAGAGCTGAGGGACAGCGCCCAGATGCAGAGTTCAAGCCTCATGACCAACCAAAATAAAAAGACAAAAAAAAAACAAGTCCCCCCCACACACACACAAACAGTAAAATGGGTTTACGAGACCTATTAGCTGTGCAGTGGTTTACTAAGAAGTAAACCACTGCACAGCTAATAGGTCTCATGGCGAAATAGGCTAGGGCGAAACTGCCTAGATGGTTATCTCATTTTAGCTGGGATGACAGGTGTACACCACCACGTCCAGCTTTTTCAGTTGAGATGGGGAGCTTTGGCCTCTCATATTAGCTAGAATATTAGCTGCCCCCAGCTAGACTTAAGCCTCTTGAAGTGGGATTTCCTGGGATTCTGCCTCCTTTGGCATGTACAGACACTTAGAGGGCATTTGCTGGCCTGAACGAGAGTACACTAGGAAGGTGCCAAGGACATCAAAGTATCTGGGAGATTCCATTTGCATTCTGTGGGAAAAGTCAATGGGGGGCAGATGGCTCAATGAAAAGTTGTGCATAGGTGTTGGTGGCTCACACATATAATCTTAGCTACTCAGAAGGCTGAAATCGAAGGATCCAGGTTCAAAGCCAGCCAGGCAAGAAAGTCCGTGAGACTCTTATCTCATAGTTAACCACCTAAAAACTGGAAGTGGAGCTGTGGCTCAAAGTGGTAGAGTGCTAACCTTGAGCAAAAAGAGCTCAGGGGAAGGGCCCAGGCCCTGAGTTCAAGCCCCACGATTGGCAAAAAAGCCCAAAAGCTAACAAAAAATGCCCAGCATGCCTCATTCACTGTCTTTCAGAATCAAGCACTTTGGTCAGCACAGCCAGCTGCTGCTGGTGAACTCCACTGGGGCAGACACAGGTGAATACAGCTGTTGGACTCGGCACTGCCAGGATGGGCAGTGTGCAGAAGGTCAGGAACACCTGGCAAAGACTTTCATCTTCTTCACAGGTACCTTAGAATCAGGCTCTCCAAGAACCCACCTCCCTAAAAGTCCTCCAAACATAACTCTCTCATGGTGTTAAAACTAGCTCGGGATGTTGGAGTATCTCATAGGAATAAAGACATCAACTCAAAAGGAACTTGGCAAAGAAAAATGTACTTCTGCAGAAGGGTACACCAACAATCAAAAATCTGGCAAGCAAGGACACAGAACAAGCAGGCTGCACCCTTTTTAATCCCTCACCCAGCAGGCCCCGCCCCACTGTTCCCATTGGCTGGTTCACAATTGGTTCCCATTGGCTGGTTCACAGTTGGTTCCCATTGGTTGGTTCCCATTGCAGATTCACAATCTGCAAAGGGATGTGGCTTAAATAACAGGATGGAATTAAAATTCAAGGGGCTTCTAACAGGATGTCTTAAAGTGCTCAGGAAAAAAGGATGCTGTAAGAAATGAGAGGCAAGCGACCCATACGGGCTCAAGACTTTATTGGGGGGGGGGGCCCAGACCCGCCAGGCTGCTCCAATCAGGAATAAAAGCAGCAACCATGGACAGGTGTAGGCTGAATTTAAGCAGAATGTTAGGGGGCAGTCACATGGGTCACATGGGGCGTCACATGGGTCATATTACATCAACTATGGGAATTTGGGGGTAGGGTCAGTTCTGAAAAGAAGTGTTATGAAGGTGTTAGGGGGACTTCAGGAATTGGGGGGAGAGTCACCTTCTGAGAAGGAGTGTAATGAAACTGTTGCAAGTGGGGTGGGAATTTGTATGTCACACTGGAAAAACAGTACTGGGAAATAGTACCAGACTTTTGTAAACAGGTGGGGATACAGTGTGGGGACTTAATCAGCAGGCTGATTCTGAGACTTTAGAGATGTATGTAACTAAAATGTAATTATCCAAGCCATCTAGCCAAAGCAGGAACTCTTCAGCAAAACAATTCTCTTAAGATTAACAGAAAGGAAGCAAACTACTATGGCAGTAGGCACTGGTAGTGCAAACCTGTAATTCTAATGACTCAGATGGCTAAGATCTGAAGATCATGGTTTGAAGCCAGACTCAATAGACAAATCTGACAGATATCACTACTCAGCAAAAAGCTAAAAGTAGAGTTGTAACTCCAATGGTAGAGTGCCAGCCTTGAGCTAAAAAGCTAAGGGACAGAGCCCAGGCCCTGAGTTCAAGTCCTAGTACCTACAGGCATGTGCACATACAGAGACCCAGACACAAACATACACACAGCAAGCTGAAGACAGATGTGGAAATAGCAGCTAGTAGGCTTGTCTTCAGCACCCCTTGTAAGACAGGAAAGAGTGCCAGGTATCATCAATGGCTCACATCTGTAATCCTAGCTACTCAGAAAGCAAAGATCTAAGGACTATAATTCCAAAGCAGCCTGGAGAGGAAAGTCTGTGAGACTCTTTTCTCCTGTTAACTACCAAAAAAGCTGGAAATGGTGTCGTGGCTCAAAGTAGTAGAGCACTAACCTTGAGCACAAAAGCTGAGGGACAGTGCCTAGGCCCTGAGTTCAAGCCCCAGGACTGTCACCAAGAAAAGGAGGATGAGGAAGAGGAGGGAGAAGAAGAAGAAAAAGAAGAGGAGGAGGACAAGGAGGAGGACAGGGAGGAGGAGGAGTAGAAGAAAGAGGAGCAGGAGGAGGAGGAAGAGGAGGAGGAAGAGAAAGAGGAGGAGGAGGAGAGCTTGGAGAATAAGGTAGACAGAGAAAGACAGTTTTTAAGGCCCACTAAGGAACTGGGTGGTGCTAGAGCATCAGGAAGTCACGAATCTGTTGCAAGCTTAATTCTTCTCTCTCCCTCATTCCCAGACCCAGAGGAACTCTTTGTGCCCACTGAGGATTATTATCAGGTGGTGCAGCTACGCACTCATCAGCCTGTCCTGCTTCCCTGTCAGGTGACCAACCCCCTGGCCCGGGTGACTCTGCATCGGGAATTCCCCCCTGAAGAAATCCCAGTGGATGGGACGGACATCTCCTTTGATGTAAAGAAAGGCTTTACCATCCACCGGCCCCAAGCTTCTTTGGCTGGCTCCCTCTTCTGCTTGGCCAGCCTCGGTGGCCTGAGACAAATCTCTACCAAGTACATGCTCATCTACGTCAATTGTACGTGGGCCTGGGGTTTGGGGGGCGGGGTCAGGAAGGGGAGGATGTGGAGAGGGACATTTCCTTTAGGTACTTTGAATCTGGGGTATGTCCATCAATTCAATGGATTTAATTATGCTCTGTGTAACGAGCCATTTTAGAGATCTCTATGGTTCTGTACAACAGCCAGCCCATCAGCCATCCGCCCATCAGCCATCCAGCTAGCCCGCATCAATTCAACCTTTCCATCCATGTATTCTCAGTCAAAGCAAACCATCCTTGTCAATCAAGCCCTTCATCCATTCACTTTCTCCCGTGCAACCATCTCCTCATTCATCTAGGCTCCATTAATTCTTTCAGGAGTGGGGAGGGGGGTGGAAATGTCCAGCCGGTGAGCCCTAGATAGAGACATCATTTGACCAGACCTTGCCAAAACACCTGGAGGTAGGACTTGAAATTCAATAAATCTAGGAATTTTCATACCAACATACAGGGCCTGGAAGGTGGCTTAGTGGTAGAGTGCTTGCCTAGCACGCATGAAGCCCTGAGTTTGATTCCTCAGTAACACATAAACAGGAAAAGCCAGAAGTGGCGCTGTGGCTGAAGTGATAGAGTGCTAGCCTTGAGCACAGAGAGGCTTAAGAACAGAGGCCAGGTCCTGAGTTCAAGTCCAGGACTGACAATCAATCAATTAATCAATCAATCAATCAATAACTATCAATACCAGCTAACATTATATGCCAAATTGGCCTTGCCCCCCCTCCAATTTTCCATCCTTTATTTATCCCCATTCGAACATCCTTGATCAGTTCAACCATCTAACTGTTCCACCATTAAAACATGCCATCCATTTGTTTAATTCTGTTTGACCATACCTCGCATGAATCCATCTCTTCAACCATTTGCTTGCCATCCATTTAACCATCCTGACCACCTGTCATATGTCTGTCCCCATCTCTCTCCTGTTATCCATGGCAGACCCATCTTCCTCCCCCAAACCCACCATCCTAGCTTCAACCACATCAGTCCAACTGGGAGACAACTTCAATGTGACCTGCACAGTTCTGGGTGAGCCAGAGATTGCTGTGGACTTCAGCTGGGAATATCCGGGGCAGAAGGTAAGTAGACAATAAGAGGAGACTGGGTGTGTGTATGCATATATGGTGGTTGGGACTGGAGTGAGGTGGGAATGGGGGATTGGGAGTAAAGCTAAAAGCACTCATTTCAGAATAAATCCACTGCTTGACTAGAATCCATTGAATGTGACTTCTAGTCTCCACTCTGACACTGCTTCTCTTTCTCTTTTTTTGGGTTGTTTTTGTTTTTTACTTGGCTCTCTGTTTCCTCATCTGTCAACTAGAACTACTTTTCAGTTCACTGATAAAGAATGTATACATGTATCCAGTTAGGAATTTATTCAATAATTATTGAGCACCTGCCATGAGCCACTGTAGTTGGTGCTGAAACTAAAGTAATGAGTCAAAAGGGGGCGTGGCTTCTACTCTGTGAGCCAGCCAAGTGCATCATGAACTCCCCAAGCTGATCCATGCAGTGACTGGCCCAGTCATCGCCCAGCCAAGACATAGAGAGATGAGGCTGTAGGAGGCAGAAAGTGTGGAGGATCATCCTCCCACTTGTCAGAAAAATGAGGAATAAGGAGAAACATACCAAGATGGTGTGTTGGCTAAGCTGCCTGTTCCTCTAGCATGTGCCTGAGAGTGGCAGAATATCCAAAGGTTCTGGCTGGGAAGATGGCTCAGTGGTAGAGTGCTTGCCTCGCATACATGAGGACCTGGGTTCGATTCCTCAGCACCACAGAAGCAGAAAAAGCCTGAAGTGGTGCTGTGGCTCAAGTGGTAGAGCACTAGCCTTGATCTGAAGAGCTGAGGGACAGTGCCCAGGCCCAGAGTTCAAGCCCCATGACCGGAAAAAAAAATATCCAAAGATTCCCTCCCATCCTGCTCCATTACCCAAAAGTATATTCTTGGGAAAACACTCCTATAAGAAGCACCACCCACGTGGGAGTCAAAACATGCATGCTCACTGAACACCTAGAGTCTGCTTCCCATCTTCTGTGTATTTCCCATCTATGATGTATTTCCCAAGCATTTCTAATAATGGAATCCATACTTAAACTCCTTTGGGGTTGTAGCACTTAATGACATTCCCACAAACCAGGAAATGCTGTTCTGAGCCATTACCTCTGAAACTCTTCCTTCCCCTCCCCCTCCCCTTCCTACTCCTACTCCTCTTCTTCCTCCTGCCCTTTTTCTTCTTCTTTTGTTGGTCCGGTCTTTGTTGTTCTTGGGGCTTAAAATCAGGGCTGAGCTTTTTTGCTCAAGGGTGGTGCTCTACCACTTTGAGCCACAGCACCACTTCTGGTTTTCTGGTTGTTAACTGGGGATTAAAAAAAAAATCCCACAGACTTTCCTGCTGGTGCTGGCTTTGAACCTCAGATCTCCTGAGTAGCTAGGATTACAAGCATGAGCCACCAGCACTTAGCTTGGAGCTTCTTTGTGTGTGCACCAATACTTGAACTTAGGACCTCAAGTTCTCACTTGACTTTGTCTCTGAAGGCTGGCTTAAGCCACACCTCTTGGCTCATTGGAGGTAAGATTGGTTGGATTTATCTGCTCTTGCTGGGTTTAAACTTCAGATCTCAATGGGGCTGGGAAGGTAGCTCAGTGGTAGAGTGCTTGCCTAGCATGCATGAGGCCCTGGGTTCAATTCCTCAGCACCACATAAGCAGATCTCAGTCTCCTGAGTAGCTAGGATTATAGGTGTGAGCCTATATTTCTTTCTTTTTTTTTTGTCTAGTCCTGGGGCTTGAACTCAGGGCCTAGGCACTGTCCCTGAGCTTCTTTTGCTCAAGGCTAGCACTCTACCACTTGAGCCACAGCGCCACTTCCAGCTTTTTGTGTAGACGTGGTACAGAGGAATTGAACCCAGCACTTCATGCATGCTAGGCAAGCACTCTACCACTAAGCCACATTCCCAGTCTTCCCCCAACCCAATATTTCTTGAATAGAAGGGACTTGTGAAGCTTGAAGGCTTTAAGATGGGTCTGACATACAGTGTATCCCTTTCTCTGAAGGAGTACTGAGTACCTCTTGCCTGCTGACTGGTACTTGAGAGATGGCACCTGGGCCCACTGACAGTTCCTTCTTGTTCCACGCAGCAGGGCCGACCCCCCTACACCAGCGAGCGGGTTGCTGTGGTCCACAGGGAGGGCCAGGTGCAGCAGGAGGTGGAGAGCACCTTGTATGTGGAAGAGGCTCGGGCCGGGGATTCTGGCTTCTACACTTGCAGAGCCACCAACCTTCAGGGCACAGGATCTGCCACCACACATGTCCGTGTGACCCAACGCTCCCGTACCCCTTCCCTGGCTTCAGGCTTTCAGTATGGAAGCTCAGCGTTATTGTGGCTAAGCAGTCCGCCCTCCTAGCACAAAACACCTGGTCCGCGCACCCTGTGTCCCCACTTCACCTGCTTCACCCTCAGCTCCATCCACCCGAACCCCAGGCCCCAGCTCCAAGGTGGGGGCATCACAACAAGCCCAGGGCTCAGGGTCTCTTCAAGATTCCTGCTCCCAATGAGGGGGAGTTAGGCTTCCTTGGTCAGGTAGAGATGGAAAATGGCGGACATACCTGTGACAGGTAACATATGGTCCATGAGGGTGTTTCTTCTTCCCATAATGCTCTGGGATCCAGTACTGCTTCTTCCCACAATGCCCTGGGTTCCCGCTTCAAAGCTGCTTCTTCCCATAACGCCCTGAGTTTCCGCTTCAACACTCCTTCCCATAATACCATGGGTTCCCGCTTCAACACTCCTTCCCATAATGCCCTGGGTTCCCGCTTCAACACTCCTTCCCATAATACCATGGGTTCTGGCTCCAGTGCTGTTTCCCACAATGCCCTGGGTTCCTGCTGTAAAGCTACTTCTTCCCACAATGTCCTGGGTTCACACTTCAACACTCCTTCCCATAATGCTGTGGGTTTTGGCTCCAAAGCTGCTTCTTCCCATAATGCCCTGGGTTCCCATTTCAAAGCTACTTCTTTCCACAATGCCCTGGGTTCACACTTCAACATTCCATCCCACAATGCCCTGGTTTCCCGCTTCAACACTCCTTCCCATAATGCTGTGGGTTTTGGCTCCAAAGCTGCTTCTTCCCATAATGCCCTGGGTTCCCATTTCAAAGCTGCTTCTTCCCACAATGCCCTGGGTTCCCGCTTCAGCACTCTATCCCACAATGCCCTGGGTTCCTGCTTCAACACTCCTTCCCATAATGCTGTGGGTGCTGGCTCCAATACTGCCTCTTCCCATAATGCCCTGGGTTCTGGCACAGTCAACGAAAAGAGCTAGGACGGCACACACACGCGCCATCATCAATCAGCGCAAACCCTAGGAGAAGGTATGGACTATTATAAGCACCCTCCCAGCGCAGGCCCACTCTATGGAGTCTATACTTTTGCTTTCAAATAAACCTGCTGATGGCTTCGAAAGCTCTCCTGCCGTGTGTGTGTGTGGGGGGGGGGGGGGTACGTGCGCGCATGCGTGAATGTATGTGCTGATCCTGGGGCTTGAACTCGGGGTCTGGGCTCTGTCACTGAGCTTCTTTGTTCAAGCTACTGCTCTACCACTTGAGCCGTAGCTCCCCTTCTGGCCTTTTGGTGGTTTATTGGCAATATAAGTCTCAACAGACTTTCCTGCCCAGGCTGGCTTTGAACTTCCATCCTCAGATCTCAGCCTCTTAAGTAGCTAGGATTACAAGTGTGAACCATCAGTGCCCGGGTTTTCTGCGTTTTATTCTTTAATCAGTGGAGAGACGAACCAGAGCCCCCTATACTGCATCAGCAAGCGAGGTCCTCACTGAAAACCCATTCTTTTCCCTCTTTCAGGAAAACAAGACACCAAATAAATAAGATGCCACTCATTCTTCCAAGTTCCATAGCGAGTAAGGGTATGGCCACCGTTTATCTCCACCCCACAGGGTACACGAAGGAAACCCCAGCTTGCTACAGTTGCCCCTCTGCCAGCTCTACCTTTCTCAATGAAAAGGATGCTGTCTAAACTTTGCTCTGTAGCCTGAAGTGCTTTGATGGTGGGGTAGGGGCGGCAGAGTAGCAGCTTGGCCAATTTGTTCTCTTTTTGAAAATCTGCAAAGCACACGAGCATTTTAAAGGTCCAGAGAAGCCCAGCAAGTCTTAAATGAATTTAACGTGTGTGTGTGTGTGTGTGTGTGTGCTGGTTCTAAGGCTTGAAACTCAGGGCCGGGGTGCTGAGTTCTTTTGCTCAAAGCTGGTGCTCTACCACTTTAGCCACATTTCTAGTTAAATCTTTTTTTTTTTTAGGTGTGGAAGCTCAGAATTATTGTGGCCAAGCATTCTGGAGTTCTGTGGCTTGAACTCAGGGCCTAAGCACTGTTCCTGAGCTTTTTGCTCAAGGCTAGCACTCTACCACTTGAGCCACGGTGCCACTTCCAGATTTTTCTGTTTGTGTGGTACTGAGGAATCGAACCTAGGGCTTCATGCATGCTAGGTAAGCACTCGACCACTAAGCCACATTCCCAACCCTTATTTCTGTCTTTTTTTTGCTGGTTAATTGGACATCAGAGTCTCCACAACTTTCTTCCTGGGCTGGCTGTAAACCCCGGTCCTCAGATCTCAGCTTCCTGAGTAGCTAGGATCACAGGCGTGAGCCACCATGGATAACAATGCTCTGGGCAGGAGGAAGGGTAATTACAGTCTCCAGCTGACCTGAAGTTCCTGAGAAGGATCTGAAATCCACAGACTGAGAGGTCAGCCACTGCCACCATCCCTATTCACTGATGGAGAGAAGCTGAGAGCCCAGGGTCCAGGGCCTTGGGGTCAGGTGGCTGGAGGAGAAGAAGGCACTGAATAAGGGTAGGACAAAGACTACAGGGCAGGCTGGTAGGTGGAGGACGGTGGACAAAGACTAGGTCAGATTGACCTTCCCAGGGCCTGGAAGAAAATAAGCAGAGGGAGAAGACCAGTAGGGCAGAGGAGGCCCTGGTCTTGACTTGGTAGAGTCTGTACTCTGCTCTCCTTATCTGCACAAAGATGAGATTTCAGCTCAGCCTGTTGAGAGTTCTCCATCCCACTAATGTGGCCCCTCAGTCCAGCTGTCACTAAGACTGGAGGAGTCAGAAGGTTGGGGGCCAATCCAGACCTGGCGCAGGCAGTGGGGGCGTGGCTACTGCCCCCTGAGCTGACCAATCTGGCATCCAGAGTGGTTCCAGGCTGGAATGGCTGCAAGGGACGGCCTCTCTGTCACTCACCTTTCTATTCTAAGGCCCAGAATGTGGAACTCCCCCCTCTCACTCCCAGGCTGATCTTCAGAAGATCCTGGAGTGACTTGAGTCATTGGACAGTCAACCTCAACTCTCTTAGAGCAGGGGTAAACTGAGGCTGAGAGGAAACTACAAGCTGGCACATAGACAGCCAAGCTGACAAGCTGGAGCTGGGGTTGTCGCCTCTTTGTCAGGTGCAGGGGTGACCTCAGAACGACCTGATTTGGGCAGCGAGAGGGGGCTGGGAGGAAAAAGCTCTTCTTGCTTGTTCCCTGGGACAACTGGATGAGCTCCCCCCAGAGGTGGTTTCCTGTGACCCCAGGCTCCCAAGTCTCCTTGGGTATGCTTATTCCCAGATTCCCCTGTACTCCCTGTCCCGCTGCTTCCTGAGAAGAAAACTGAGAGGCCCCACTGTCTTCTCTTTGGAAGGAAGTTGCATGGCCACAGGTGTCATGGCCTGCCTGCTAGGTGGCGAGGAAGGAGATTTCTGTTGGGGTAACAGAGGCCCGGGGGTAGGTAGATGGCGCATCAGCCCCGAGAACCCGGTACACCAGCTCCTCCTTCTCTTGTTGTAGTTGTCGCCTGATCCGTGTCTCTTCCTCCAGGGCCTGGTGGGCTAAAAGCAGATCTTCCGAGAGCTGCCTGTAGAGATAGACAAGTTCGGGGTTGTATACTGGGTATGAGGGATAGGAGAGGGTTCCCTAAAAAGTCTTCCTGAGATTTCTCCAGAATCCCTCCCCCTTTTTGCTTGGATGCCATTCACATTCTGGACCAAGCACTAACTCTTTCAGGTTAGCTAGCTTTTTTTTTTTTGGTCAGTCATGGGGCTTGAACTCTGGGCCTGGATGCTGTCTCTGAGCTTTTCAGCTCAAGGTGAGTGCTCTACAACTTGAGCCATAGAGCCACTTCTGGATTTCTGATGGTTAACTGGAGATATGAGTCTCATGGTTTTCCTGCCTGGACTGGCTTTAAACTGTGATCCTCAGATCTCAGCCTCCTGAGTAGCTAGGATTACAAGCGTGAGCCACCAGTGCCTGGCATTATGTTAGGTCTTAGAAAGGCCTGGTCCCTTCTGTTATCTCTGACCCTTCTGAGATACTCCCAGCTGGAGATTTTGGCAACAGAAGTGGGGCGTGGGGAGGAAGATCAGGGGTGGAGGTGGGGTTTGGAATGGCAGCTACCTTGACACCATTGCCTGGTTCCGAGCTCGGACGTGGAGATCTTCATTCTCTTGCTGCAGAGTGGTGATTTTTTCCTCTAACATCAGATTTTTTTCTTTCTGCAACAAACCAGCATGAGCTCAGAAAGCTATTCAACCCCCATGGCACAGTGTGTGCGACACCTCTCTTTTTATCTGTGGGCCCTGAACACAAAATTCCTCCTAGACTAGATGTTACATTTCATGGAGAATTCAGATAACCTAAAAAGAAAACTAAAGAGTTATTATGACTGCAAACTTTTCATTTTGTTATAGGAGAAAAAAATTTTTTTAAAGGTGTTGGTGGCTCCTGCCTGTAATCCTAGCTTACTCAAGAGGCTGAGATCTGAGGATTGTAATTCAAAGCCTCCCAGGGAAGAAAAAGCCTTCGGATTCTTATTTCCAGTTAACCAGCAAACAGCCAGAAGTGGAGCTGTGGCTCAAGTGGTAGGACATAAATCCTGAACAAAAAAAAGCCAAAGAAGAGCTTAAGGCCCTTAGTTTAAGCCCTAGTATCAGCACATACAGACACACAGACAGAGAGAGAGAGAGAGAGAGAGAGAGAGAGAGAGAGAGAGAGAGAGAGAGAGAGAGAGAGAGAGAGAGAGAGAGAGAGAGAGAGAGAGAGAGAGAGAGAGAGAGAGAGAGAGAGAGAGAGAGAGAGAGAGAACGCAAGTGGCTGGGAAGGTGGCTGAGTGGTAGAGCGCTTGCCTTGCATGCTCGAGGCCCTGGGTTCGATTCCTCAGCACCACATAAGCAAAAAGAAAAAAGCTGGAAGTGGTGCTGTGGCTCAAGTGGTAGAGCGCTAGCCTTGAGCTGAAGAGCTGAGGGACAGTGCCCAGGCCCAGAGTTCAGGCCCCACGACTGGACCCAAAAATAAATAAAGAAAGAAATAAAGAACACAAAACACAAAAAGCCAAAAACCGAACAACACACACACACACACACACACACACACACACACACACACACACACACACACACACACACACACACACACACACACACACACACACACACACACACACACACACACACACACACACACACACACCCCTTATGGGGAACATTGGAGATCGTTTGAAGTTCTGTGGCACACAACAGCAGAGCAGAAGACTCCATCCACAGTGACACAATCTGTTTGGATTCTACCCTTGGGTGCTGAGAACTTTGTTCTCCTGGAGACAAAGTCAGCAGATCCTCAGTGCCCTCAGCCCCCTATACCTGCTTGGTCTTTCAACCTCACCTCTTTCCTCAGTCTCTGCCTCTCATATGACAACTGCTAGCTGCCCCAGATTGGCGGGGTCAGGCCCCCTCCCTCAGCATGGCAGGAGCAGCCAAGGAAAGCTCTGGATCTAGATGACAAGGTGGCTTCTGACTGCCTGACCCACACCAGTCACAGATCAGCTCAGATGCTCTGCATGGCTCGGTTGGCAGTTTCAGGTTGCTGTGGACCCGGCTCAGGGCCACTCTACACACTTTACAAAGGAGATGCTCATCCCCCTCCCCAGGCCCTCCCCCCAGCCACTCACTCCCAGCCACAGACCACTGTTTCCATGAGCATCAGCCGCTTGTCCAGCTCATGAATCCGCTCATTCTTCATCTCGATGACAAAGTGCAAGCTCTCCACCTCTTGTTCCCAGAATGGGCTGGGGCTCCCATAATCCTAGACAGAGACACAGAGGGACCTCATAAGGCCGGCGGGTAGACAAAGGGCATGGCCATCCTTCCATAGTGTTATGCATACAAGTATGGGTGTTATCACTTAGTTTTTTTCATTCAAGAGTGGTGCTCTATTACTTGAGCCACAGCTCCACATATGGTTTTTTTTTTTTCTGGTTCATTTGGAGATAAGAGTCTCACCATCTCACAGATTTTTCCATTAAGTTGGTTTCAAATGAGATACTTAGCCTCCTGAGTAGCTGGGATTACAGGCGTGAGCCACCACACCCAGTTACTATGCTTTATTGTCTCAGATCCAAAGTTCTTTGGGTAGGCCCTGGCATCATCACAGTGAAGACTCTGTAGTTCAGCTGCTTAGTCCAAGCTAAGCGGTAGGTTTGCTATTTGTGCTTAGTTTCTGTCTGAACCAATAGAAGCTGTGACTATTCCTAGCTCACATGCCTCTCTCTGAGCCGTATCTACTCCTTTACCCCCTCCCCCTCCAACAGAACGAGGACCATCTTGCTTCTAAGCCCCTGGGAAGGCCAGAATAACAGGTAGAAGCCTGGACTTCAAGGAAGACTTGACTTCCCAGGATCTTCAAGGAGGATAGGCCTGCAGGTTTATTCAACCCCCTACCTGGATGTACTTCTTATAGTCCCGGCTTAGAATGGACTCCTCTACCCTCTTCATCTTGGCCTGAAAGGCCTCCAGCTGTGAGGTTAGTCTGGCTATGGTGTCCTGGAGAAGGAGACAGGAGGAGGGAAGTGGCCAGAGCCTGGTTCATCAAGGTGGACAGCATGACATCCCACGGAAAATCACATTTCAGTGCATCTGGTCTACCCTACACAACCATTCAGGTTTGCCCTCACTTCAACCAGCGTCAAACATCCCAACCCTACCTCTGAAAGTCCCCTAGACCCCTAGGAGGATGGGATCTTGGTGCGCAAAGGCCAGTGTTAGCCTGGTATTCAAAGCCCTTCCATGCCAGACCCCGTGAACTTCGCCAGTGTCTGCTGCTAACAGCGGCCAAACAGGTCACTGCCTAAATGCAAGGTGCATGGTTTTGTTTTGTCTTCTTTTTTGTTTGTTTGTTTACTGCTGGTACTGGGGTTTGATTTCAGGGCCCTCCGTGCTTGCCCCTTAGCTTTTGGACTCCATGGTAGTGCTCTACCCCTTGAACCACACTAACATTTCTGACTTTCCTGGCTAATTGAAAATAAGTCTTATGGACTTTTCTACTCAGGATGGCTGGCTTTGAATAGTAATCCTCAGATCTTAGCCTCCTGAGTAGCCAAGATTATTGGCGTGAACCTCCAGAGCCCAGCCTTCACCAGGCTTTTTTTTGTCAGTTGTGGGGCCTGAACTCTGGGCCTGGGTGCTGTCCCCCAACTCTTCAGCTCAAGGCTAGCGCTCTACCACTTGAGCCACGCACCACTTCTGGCTTTTTCTGCTTATGTGGTACTGAGGAATCGAACCCAGGGCCTCATGCATGCAAGGCATGCCACCTTCCCAACCCCTCCACCATGCTTTTTGTACAAAGTACATTCATCTCCTCAGCAGACGCTGCCTGTCCTGAGATTTCTAATCCATCTGTCAAGCCCCAGTTCTGATCCCCACCTTGTTCCAATTCTCTGCTGAGTAGGCTCATTGAGTTGTCACTCATGGGGCTTGAACTGTGGGCTTGGGCGCTGTCCTTCAGCTCTTCAGCTCAAGGCGAACGCTTTACCACTTGAGCCACAGTGGCACTTCCGGTTTTCTCATGGTTTATTGGAGATAAGAGTCTCACAGGCTACTTTTCTGCCCAGGCTGGCTTTGAACCACTCAGATCTCAGCCTCCTGAGTAGCTAGGATTTCAGGCGTGAGCCACCGGTGCCCAGCTGCATCTGCTTTTATGCTTTCACAAAGCACTGGGCATCTACCAGCAGTCCTTGGGTCTGTAGGCCAACCTGATGGCAAAGCTCATGTCCTTACAAGCTAACATGAGGTCCCCACGGCCAGGGGTTTGAACACATGGAAGGCCCCTCATTCCCCAAGGCCATCAGCTTTACCTGGATTCCCTTCCATTCTTCCCTACCCACACCGGACACGGCTATGGCCCAGCCTTTCTCACCTGAAGGGCAGCTTTGGCCTCCTGGAAGGAGTGGGTAAAGGCTTCTTTCTCCTTCTCATAGGAGGCCCGGAGGACTGTAGGGGAAAGGAGACCTCCATAAGCTCAGGTTCTTTTCCTCCCAAGCCTTCTGGAAAGTCCCCTAAGGACTAGAAAAGGATCCCTAAGGGCCAGGAGTCAGGCACAGTCATATCTACCTTTTGATCTCCTAGGCTTGTTTTAGGAGCTGTGCCAAAAAAAATATCCCAAGCATTAGCTTAGTGTGGTGGCACATGCCTGCAATCCCAGCTATACAGCAGGTGGAGATGGGAGAATCAAGGTTCAAGATAAGGGAAAAAAAAAAAAAGGTGAAGCCTCCATTTCTAGCAATAAGCCTGATGTGGTGGTTGAGGTCTGTTATCCCAGATATTTAGGAGATGGAGGTAGAAAGATCATAATCCAAAGCCAGCCAGGGAATAAGTGTTACTTTATCTGAAAAACAACAACAAAACAGTACCTGAAAGTGAGAGGACTGAGTTCAATCTGTAGTACTGGAAGCACGTGCGCATGTGCACACACACACACAGACACACACACACACACAGACATACACACACACACAGACACACACACAAAAGCTTATGGAGCCAGGCACTGGTATAGTCCTAGCCACTCAGATGGCTGAGATCTGAGGGTTGTGGTTTAAAGCAAGCCCAGGCAGGAAAGTACGTGAAACTCTTTATTTCCAATTAACCAGCAAGACTGGAAGTGGTACTGTGGCTTAAGTGGTTGAGTGCTAGCCTTGAGCAAAAAAAGGTAAGGGACAGTGTTCAGGCCCTGAGTTCAAGCTCCAGGACCTACACACACACACACACACACACACACACACACACACACACACACACACACACACACACACACACACACACACACACACACACACACACACACACACACACACACACACACACACACACACACACACACACACACACACACTACAACAACAAAACAAAGTTGGCAGAGTGAAGAGATTTATCCTTGCTGGTGATAGGCAGTAGCCACTCTGGAAAATGATTCAGTTGTTTGTTTATTTATTTACTTTTTGCTTGGTCTTGGGGCTTGAACTCTGGGCCTGGGTACTGTCCCTGAGCTCTTCAGCTCAAGGTGAGCACTCTACCACTTGAGCCACAGCGCCACTTCTGGTTTTCTGGTGGTTCACTGGAGATCAGAGTTTCACGGACTTTCCTGCCTGCTGGCTGGCTTTGAACCACAATCCTTCAACTCTCAGCCTCCTGAGTAGCTAGGATTACAGGCGTGAGCCACCAGCACCCGGTGATTCAGTTGTTTTTTAAGAAGATACCCATGCCATATTACATGAGTTATTCTCTGCTATGTGTTTTTCCTAGAGAAATGAACATTAATGTCCACACACAAACTTGTACATTACAAACTAGAATAGCTCTATTCCTAATCACCTCAAGCTGGGAACCCTTCCAAGGAACTGCACTAAGCAAGTGAGTAAATACACAGCAATGAGAAACAATCCATCACTGCGCTAGGCAACAACTTGAATCTCAGATGCATCACGTGAGAAAAAGAAGCCAATATAAAAAGTCATATTTATGAGCCAGGTGCTGGTGGCTCAAGCCTGTCATTCAACCTACTCAGGAGTCTGAGATCCAGAGGATCATGGTAAGAAGCCAGCCTTGGCAGAAAAGTTTGTGAGGTTCCATCTCCAAAATGACCAGCAAAATGTCAATCTGGAGACATAGCTCAAGCTGTAGAGCATCAGCCAAAATAAGCAGCAAAAATTTGGGGACACAGTCAACTGTTTTAGATCCTGATTGCAAGGATGGCTGACTATATAAATAATGCTGTACATAGAAAATCAATTTCCTGGTGGCATAATTGAACCATAGAAAATAAAAACAAAACCTAGAAAAGGTAACAAAGGTTATTCCAAGCTATGATTTCATTCATCTATTCCACACACACACTTCTGGTGTGTGTGTGTGTGTGTGTGTGTGTGTGTGTGTGTGTGTGTGTGAGTGTGTGTGTGTGTGTGTGTGTGTGTGTGTGTGTGTGTGTGTGGTTCATTGGAGGTAAGAGTCTCATGAACTTTCTTGCCTGGGCTGGCTTCAAACCTTGATCCTCAGATCTCAGCCTCCTAAGTAGCTAGGATAACAGGCGTGAGCCACCAGCACCAGGCTGATCAGCAGTTTTCAACAGGATGTATTAGTAATTAAAATACAGTCCTTCAAGGTCCCAGTAAGGATTTCAGTTCTATTTCAAAATGTTTTGTGCTCATGTGGCAATATGTTTCAAGAGTCTTCTAATAGTTCAGACCTCTGTTCTAATTACTCAGTTTCAGGGAATTGATCTCATGTGAAATACAATGCTATTCACAGTAGCTAAAATGTAAACATTTAGACTCACAGGACTCAAGGACTGAGGTGTGGCTTAGAAGGCTTGCCTTTATTAGCATGCTTGTGGCCACATACTTGGAAACAAGTTTGATACAATTTAAAAGAATAGAACAGCATGTTAATCCTTTTCATTGCCTGTTGGAAATCTATACAAAATGATCATAAGCACATTTGTGGGTTTATTTGTTTATTTCTTTGGTTTTGTCCCTGAGCTTATTTTGCTCAAAGCCAGTTAGAGTTCTACCACTTGAGCCACAGCACCACTTAGGGCTTTTTCTGAGTAGTTTCTTGGAGATAAGAGTTTCAAGGACTTTCCTGCCCTGGCTGGCTTTCAGCTGCCATCCTCAGATCTCAGCCTCCAGAGTAGCTAGGATTACAGGTGTGAGCCACCAGCATGGGCCACAAGTGTGTTTTTAGAAAAGTGATTTCTGAGGAAAGATCAACCAAATGATGAGGAGGAAAAATCAATATAGCATTTTTCAAGGTTGATTTCAATATTATCTCTATCTATCATCTATTTATCATCTGTGTATCATCTCTCTATCCCATCCCCAAAGAAGCTATACAAACTCCCAACAAGCTTGTTAAAAAAAGATGCTTAACAACTGAGTCATTAGAGAACTGCAAATCAAAACCACAAAGGAGCAGGTGTGGTGGTTCACACCTATGAGGCTAGGAGGGTCAAGAGTTCAAAGCCAAACCCAGACAGGGTGGCTCATTTCTGTAATTCTTGCTGCTCAGGAGGCTAAGCTCTGGAGAATTAAGTTTCAAAGCCAACTGGAGAAGATGGACTAGGAAGATGGCTCAGTGGTAGAGTGCTAGACTAGCATGCATAAGGCCCTGGGTTCAATTCCTCAGTACCACATAAGCAGAAAAAGCAGGAAGTGGCACTGTGGCTCAAGTGGTAGAGTGCTAGCCTTGAGCTGAAGAGCTGAGGGATAGCGCCCAGGCCGAGTTCAGGCCCCACGACCATCAATAACAACAACAACAACAAAAGCCAGCTGGGACAGAAAAGGTCTCTAGACTCGATCTCCAATTAACCAGCAAAATGCTAGACTCCAGGAGTGGACCAAGTGGTCGAGCACCTGCCTCTCAAGTATAAGGTCTTGAGCTCAAACTCAAGTATTTTAAGAAGGAGGGGAAGAAAGAGGAAGAGGTACAGCCACAGTGCCATTTTGATTTTTGAGTGGTTAATTGGAGATTAGAGTCTCATGAAGACTTTTCTGCCCAGGCTAGCTTTGAACACAAACCTCAGATCTCAGCCTCCTGAGTAGCTAGGATTACAGCCTTGAGCCACTGTGCCCAGTAGTGATACATCTTTTGAATTTACCTGGTGGGATCTTTCAAATTGTTTGTTTTTAAGACATGATGGATGGCTGGGAATGTGGCTTAGTGGTAGAGTGCTTGCCTAGTATGCATGAAGCTCTGGGTTCAATTCCTTAGTACCCCGTAAACAGAAAAGGCCAGAAGTGGCTCTGTGGCTCAAGTGGTAGAGTGCTAACCTTGAGCAAAAGCTCAGTGACAGTGCCCAGGCCCTGAGTTCAAGCCCCAGGACTGGCACACACACACACAAAGTAATGGAGAAAATATACTTAATTAATTAATTAATTAATTAATTTGTTGTTTTGGGGGCTTGAACTCTGGGCCTGGGCGCTGTCCCTGAGCTCTTCAGCTCAAGGCAAGTATTCTACCACTTGAGCCACAGGGCCACTTCCAGCTTTCCGGTAGTTCATTGGAGATAAGAGTCTCATGGACTTTCCTGCCCAGGCTGGATTTGAACTGTGATCCTCAGATCTCAGCCTCCAGAGCAGCTAGGATTACAGGTGTGAGCCACCAGTGCCTAGCATACTTAAAATTTTGAATTATAGTATAAATTCAAATTATAGCAGATTTCCTGTTTCTAAGATCATATCTAAATTTCTGAAATTATAAATGCACTCTCTGGGGAACAACAATGCCCCCCCCCAAAAAAAACCTCTTTCTAATAAGATGAAGCAAATCATGCCGTCACCCAGTGACACACACCTGTAATCCCAGCATTCAGGAGGCTGAAGCGGGAGGAATGCAGGTTCAAGACAGCTTGGGCTATAGCACAAGACCATGTAATTCTTTCCTTCTCTCTTTCTCTCCTCTGCTCTCCTTCCTTCCTTCCTTCCTTCCTTCCTTCCTTCCTTCCTTCCTTCCTTCCTTCCTTCCTTCCTTCCTTCCTACAGTCAATACTCCAAAGGAAAATTCTATCATCCTTTTAGAGCCAAGGACTCTGTACATTCACTCCAGGTTTGGCAAAGCTGACTGCTTGTAGGAGGGTCACAGGATAGCCCAGGTGACCAGGTAACCACAGCAGGTAGCACAGGAGGCGGGGCCTCCCCGGGAGAGGGCTCTACCCTTACCTTGCAGGGCTTCTTCATGCTTTTCCTCCAGGGCACTTCGCTGCTCATCCAGCCTCTCTTGAAGCTCAAGCTCCCTCTCCTTCTCCACCTAGGGGCAAAGCATCCAGAGTAGGAGTAAGACTTAGGAGATTTGCACAGCACCTGGCAGCCATTGTGTCACACCCCACCTGATACAGAGCTTGATGATCAATGCCTTCCCCCCCGCCCCCCATCCTCCTTCAATGAGGAAAGATGGCCAGAGAGAGAGGAAGACTTCAGTCGAGGCAGACTGATTCACTGGAAATAAGAGTCTCACAGCCGGGTACAAGGGCTCATGCCTGTCATCCTAGCGACTCAGGAGGCTGAGATCTGAGGATCACAGTCAAAGCCAGCCCAGGCAGGAAAGTCCTTGAGACTCTTATCCCCAATTAACCACCAGAGAACTGGAAGGGGCGCTGTGGCTAAAGTGGTATACAGTACTATCCTTGACCTGAAGAGCTCAGGGACAGTGCCCAGGCCCTGAGTTCAAGCCCCAGGACTGGCACCAATAAATAAATAAATAAATAAATAAATAAATAAATAAATAAATAAATAAATAAATAAACGAATTCAATTCTTCTTGGAAAAAGGGGTTAGTGATGCTTACAGCAAAATTCAAAGTCGGGTCTCCTCTGGAATTCTCAAAGGAAAGTAGCTGGCCAGGGATTGCGGGGCCTTTACCTGTTGAGCCCATTTCGTCTTCTCTTCTTCATGCCGCTGGAGAATTCTGGCTATGTCTGCCTCATGCTGTTGGACTTCCTCAGACACACACAGCTGGACAGTTGTGGCTGGAGAGAAGAATGTAAAAACAGGCACTGGTAGCACATGTCTGGATTCCTAGCTATTCAGGAGGCTGAGATTTGAGGCTCATGGGTCAAAGCCTGGGCAGAAAAATCTTATCTCCAATTAACTAGCAAAAAGCTGTGGAAAAGCAAAGCAAGAATATGACGAGGCCCTGAGTTTAAGCCACAGCGTTGGTGTGCATACGCACCCAAATATACCTATGATGCATACTTTAGGGCCACAGAAGGTCTATGAATACCTCTTATCCTCCCCTGACCTTTGCCATCTCCCAGCTGAAGTCAGGAGCTGCCTGTGTCCAAAAAGGACACCACTTCTGGAAGTATATCCTTGGCTTAGAGAAACTTCAAGTTGGACCCTAGGGATGGAGACTAAAGGAGTCTATGACATGCCCAGCTGTATGCCGCAAGAGCTGCTAGTGTGTGACACTGGGGGTAATAATTGCACCACTGAGATTATGCAATCAATCAGAAAATAATAGTAACTAAAACCAGATAATGACTCAGGTGCTGGAGGCTCATGCTTGTAATCCTAGCCTCTCAGAAGGCTGAGATCTGACCATCAAAGTTTGAAGACAGCCCAGACAGTAAAGTCTGTGGGACTCTTAGCTCCAATAACTACCAAAAAGTCAGAGGTGTAGCTTAAGTGATAGAGCAACACAGAAATGAGCAGAAAAGCTGGTCACCAGAGGCTCATGCCTGTAATCCTAGCTACTCAGGAGGCTGAGATCTGAGGATCACAGTTCAAAGCCAGCTTGGACAGGAAAGTCTATGAGACTCTTATCTCCAATGAACCACCAGAAAACCAGACGTGGTGCTGTGGCTCAAGTGGTAGAACACTAGAATTGAGCTCAGGAACAGCACCCAGGCCCACAGTTCAAGCTCCACGACCAACAAAAAAACAAAAACAAAACAAAAAAAGAAATGAGCAGAAAAGGCCAATAAGAGCATGAGGCCAGGGCTGGGAATATGGCTTAGTGGTAGAGTGCTTGCCTACTATACATGAAGCCCCAGGTTCGATTCCTCAGTACCACATACACATAAAAAGCTGGAAGTGGCCCTGTGGCTCAAGTGGTAGAGCACTTGCTTTAAAGAAGCCCAGGCCCTGAGTTCAAGCCCCAGGACTGGTAAGAAAAAAAAATGCACAAGGCCCTGAGTTTAAGCATCAGTAGGTACCAGCACATGCACATCCATAAAAGTACTTAGGACCTTACTAAAAATAATACAGATTCCTCACTCCCACTCATGGAGTGATCAGTGATGGGTCCCTAGGATCTTGGTCTCTAGCAGATGGGTGAGCCTCACAATTCTGGCTCAGTTTGTTCATCTCTTCTATCACCCATGGCCTCTTGGCTGTAACAGAACACCTGAGGGGCGGGGTGTTCATTCTATCATAAGGTAGTGCCAGGGGTGGGCAAGCAGCCAACACACAACCATTCTTTTGAGATTGGGCTACATTTGCTCTATCTGCTGCTCCAGTCTTGAGGCTCTTGTACTCAGCTCAGGGACAGCTAGAACAAAGCTCCATTTTTCTTCTCCAGTAGGGCACCAGAGTCTTGGAGAAAACCATTGTATTTTGTTTGTTGGTTCGTTTTATTTTTGTTTTCAGTTGTGGGGCTTGAACTCAGGGCCTGGATTGCTGTCCCTGAGCTTTTTAGTTCAAGGCTAGTACTTGACCACTTTGAGCTACAGATCCACTTCCAGTTTTCTGGTAGTTAATTGGAGGTAAGAGTCTCATGGACTTTCCTACCTGGGCTGGTATCGAACCATGATCCTCACATCTTGGCCTTCTAAGTAGCTAGAATTACAGGCATGAGCCACTGGTGCTCCGGTCTTTATCATCATCATCATCATCATCATCATCATCATCATCTTTATTATTACCATCAGTCCTGGGGCTTAAACTCAGGGCCAGAACACTGTCCCTTTGTTTTTGTGCTCAAGGCTAATACTCTACCGCTTTGAGCTATAGCTCCATTTCCAACTTTTTGAAGTTCATTGGAGACAAGAGTCTTACAGACTTTCCTGCCCTGGCTGGCTTTGAACCATGATCCTCAGATCTCAGCTTCCTGGGTAGCTAGGATTACAAGTGTGTCTGCAACTTGGCTTTCATGAGCTCTCTCTCTCTCTCTCTTTTGTCAGTCCTAGAATTGGAACTCAGGGCCTGAGCGGTGTCCTTGAACTTCTTTTGCTCAAGGCTAGCACTCTACCACATGAGCCACAGCACCACTTCCAGCTTTTTCTGTGCATGTGGTGCTGAGGAATTGAACCCAGGACTTCATGCATGCTGGGCAAGCACTCTACCACGAAGCTACATTCCCAGCCTTTTCATGAGCTCTGTAAGTAGCACTATCAATGTTGTTCATTATGGGATGGGTCCTGCGGTCGGTGGGAGCATCTGAGGGGCTGGCTACACACTCACCCGCATCCTTGTGAAGGGGACTCAGTTCCTGTGGCTCTGGGTGGGGTGGCCGGCTGGCTTCTTGGTGCCTCTGGAAGAAAAGAGACATCCATGAGGTGAGGGTTCAAAGGTGATGGGAGGCCCTGCCGGGGCCCATGTGCCTCTGCCATTGGCTGACGTGATCCCTAGTGGCCTGGGAACATGTCTGGAGCAGGAGTTCGAGGCCAGCTCCCTGCAGCCTGCTCCCAGCTTCCATCCATGGATTCCCCTTGCCCCTCTCTTCCTTCTCCTTAGACGTGTCTGGACCTTCTGCATCCAAACCCCCTAATTCAGTCACCACGCCTCGTTCCGGGCCTGTGGCTACCCCAGCTTCTAGCCAAGTTCCCTTCAGTGTCATAGGGTACTGAGGCAGCTCAAGCTAGAACTTTCTGGGCTTGAACTCTGTCACAGGGTGGCTTCTGTTTAATGACAGGAAACTGGGATCCAGCTTGCACCAGAAACTCCTTCCTACACAAACATCTGAGGAAATGTGAATATATTCAGCTTAAAGATGAAGGGGGGAAAGCTGGGTGCAGTGGCTCACGCCTGTAATCTCAGCTACTCAGGAGGCCGACAGCTGAGGATTACAGTTCCAAGCCAGCTGTGAGATTCTGATCTCCAATGAACCACACACCAGAAAACTGGAAGGGGCACCATGACTCCAAGCGGTAAGAGCACTAGCCTTGAGCACAAAAGAGCAGCGCCCAGGCCCTGAGTTCAAGTCCCACAACCACCACCACTGCCAACAACAAAAGTCTTCTGGAATAATCTGCTCTTCCCCTGCCTCAGTGCTAGGACCAGAGCCTGGCATGTGTGAAGGAATCTCAGAGCCTCTGGTACCCCCAAATTTTCTCAGTGGCTGGGAGGGAGGAGAGGGGAGGCGGTTAAGCCAGCTCCTCTACCTTGGACTGGAAGAAGGAGGGAGATAAATGCAGATACTTGTCTCTGGCCCACATGGGACCTGTTGAATCTGGGTAATGTTTTCAGAGGAGCCAGAAGACCTGCATTCCAGCCTCAACCCTTCCCCTCCCCCCCTCACCCCGTTTCCTGCCCTGTGAGGTGTCAGTAGGAATCTAGTCATTTTACTAGATGATTCCAAAAAGGTTTTGAGCTCCTCTCAGAAAGCACTGTGAGGCCCTCTGGTTATTACAAGTGAGGAAACTGAGGCACTAAGAGGTTTCAGACATGATTTACAAGCCAGGCGCTGCTGGGCTCACTCCTGTGATGCTAGCTACTCAGAGGAGGCTGAGATCTGAGGATCATGATTTGAGGCCAGCCTGGACAGGAAAAGTCTGTGAGCCTTTGATCTCCAATGAACCAACAAAAAAAATACTGGAAGTGGTGGTGTGGCTCAAGTGGCAGCATGCTAGCCTTGAGCATAAAAAGCTCAGGGAGAGCTGGGCGCTGGTGGCTTACGCCTGTAATCCTAGCTGCTCAGGAGGCTGAAGTCTGAGGATCGCGGTTCAAAG
Source organism: Dipodomys merriami (assembly GCF_024711535.1). Classification (NCBI taxonomy): domain Eukaryota; kingdom Metazoa; phylum Chordata; class Mammalia; order Rodentia; family Heteromyidae; genus Dipodomys; species Dipodomys merriami. Next base: position 2,372,664 of record NW_027202838.1, on the reverse strand, counting down.
CCAGCCTGGGCAGGAAAGTCCATGAGACTCTTTTCCAATAAAAACCACTAGAAAACCAGAAGTGGCACTGTGGCTCAAGGGTAGAGCGCTCACCTTGAGCTGAAGAGCGCAGGGACAGCACCCAAGGCCAGAGTTCAAGACCCACGACTGACAAAAAAAAAAAAAAAAAAAAGCTCAGGAGAGTACTTAGGCTGGGCACTGAGTTACTGGCATAAAAAACAAAAACAAAAAAAGACATGGTCACAGTTGGGCATGACTACATACAGTTTTAATCCTGACACTTGGGAGGCTGAGACAGGAGGATCACATGTTTAAGGCAAGCTTCAGCTACACAGCAAGACCCTATCTCAAATAATCAAAGTTTTTGTTGTTGTTGTTGTTGTTTCTTGGGGTTTGAACTCTGCGCCTGGGCAGTGTCCCTCAGCTCTTCAGTTCAACGCTAACTCTCTACCACTTGAACCACAGTGCCAATTCCAGCTTTTTCTGCTTATGTGGTGCTGAGGAATCGAACCCAGGGCCTCATGCATGTGAGGCAAGCACTCTACCACTGAGCCACCTTCCCAGCCCCAATGTTTGTGTGTGTGTGTGTGTGTGTGTGTGTGTGTGTGTGTGTGTGTGTGTGTGTGTGTGTGTGTGTGTGTGTGTGTGTGTGTGTGTGAAAGCATATAAAGGGCTAGGCATTGAAGGCTCCACCTAGCTACTCAGGAGGCTGAGATCTGAGGACTGGAGTTCAAAGCCAGCCTGGGCAGGAAAGTCTGCAAGATTCTTACCTCCAATTATCTTCCAAACCAAAACCAAACCAAACCAAAAAGCTGAAATTGGAGCTGTAGCTCAAAGGGTAGAGTGCTAACCTTGAGGCCAAGAAGCTGAGAGACAGTGCCCAGGCCCTGAGTTTGAACTCAGGACCCAGGACTGGCCAAAAACAAAAACAAAAACCACAGGGTGGGGTGGGGCCGGGCGGGGCATCCGGACTGAGCCCTGAAGAGGGTTTGCAGCTTCCTGAGTCACCGGAAATTTAAAAAAACGAGTAAGCTGAAGAGCTGGCAGGCAGCCAGGCCTGAGAAACCTGGGTCCAGCTTTTCCATGTGACTTGAGGTAAAGTCATTTTCCTTCTCTGAATCTCAGTTTCCCCATCTGTGAAGTGGGAGATCTCCTCTGAGCCCCTGCATAATAATCCTGAGGCTCATCGATCAGTTTCAGTTGGAGAATTCTGGAAGGTGTCAAGACCCAGATGTTTAAACAAACAAACAAACAAACAAAAAACACAGAACCAAGTACGTGTGGCTCACGCCTGTCTTCCTAGCTACTTGGAAGGCTGAGATCTGAGAATCATGGTTCAAAGCCAGCCTGGGCAGGAAAGTCTGTGAGACTCTTATCTCGAATGAAACAGCAAAATAGAAGCTGGAAGTGGAGGTATGGTGCAAGTGGCAGAGCACCAGTTTTGAGAAGAACACACACACACACACACACACACACACACACACACACACACACACACACACACACAGAGTCATGGATAAACTAGAAAAGCTCAGATTGGGTTTGATGAGAACCTCAGAACATGCTCACATGCTTTTTGGTTTTTTTTTTTTTTTTTGTCAGTCATGGGGCTTGAACTCTGGGCCTGGGTGCTGTCCCTCAGCTCTTCAGCTCAAGGCTAGCACCCTACCACTCGAGCCACAACGCCACTTCTGGTTTTCTGGTAGTTAATTGGAGATAAGAATTTCATGTGTTCATTGCAGCCCTGTTCACAATAGCCAAGATACGGAAACAACCCAGATGCCCCACGACAGAGGAATGGATCCAAAAAGTGTAGTACCTACATACAATGGAATATTATGCAGCCATTAAAAAGGACAAAATAACGGCATTCGCAGGGAAATGGATGGACCTAGAGCAAATCATTTTGAGCAAGGTAAGCCAAGAGCAGAGAGACAAATGGCACATGATTTCCCTAATATGTGGATGTTAAATCCAACATGCAAGGAGATATGACAAAGTAAACAGGACTCAAGAAACAAAGGATTGAGGCTGGGAATATGGCTTAGTGGTAGAGTGCTTGCCTAGCATGCATAAAGCCCTGGGTTCAATTCCTCAGCACCATATACACAGAAAGGCTGGAAGAAGTGGTGCTGTGGCTCAAATGATAGAGCACTCGCCTTGAGCTGAAGAGCTAAGGGACAGTGCCTAGGCCCAGAGTTCAAGCCCCACAACCGACAATAATCAATCAATCAATCAATATATCTCACAGTCTTATGAAACAAGCGAATGAAGCAGAAACAAGGCGGAGAGAAGCCGTCCAGCAGTTCTTTACCTTGGGAATCTTTCTAGAATGAAAGTGGGGATGGGGAGGACAGAGGGTTCTGAAGAAGCCTCAGCCTTTCATGCAGACTCCAGACCTGATCCTTCTTCCAAGACATGACTGTTTGTGGGTCTTCAAGGCTGGTGTGTATTTTGGAGGTGCTTGACCAGTCATTCTTGTTTCAATTAAGGAACTGAATGAAGTATCGAAGGGCCCTGGAGCATTCACCCCACTCCTCCTTTGTCTGACAAGCCCAAACAATTCTACCCACTCATCTTGGCTGAGGAAAAGTTTACTGAAAACCCCCAGAGGCAAATCGATTTCCAATATCACCTCTTCCTTTCTAGATAAAATATCAGAAGGTCAAACTGAGTACAATGGCTTCTGCCTGTAATCCCGGCTATTCAGGAAGCAGGGATCTGGAGGATTTGAGGCCAGTGAGGGCAAATAGGGAGACCCCATCTCTACTAAAAAGCTAGCATGTCATTGCTAACCTGTCATCCCAACGATCAGGGAAACAAACATAAATAGGAGGATCGCAGTCCAGGCTGGTCTCCCCACACTTATTGGAAAGAAAATAACTAAAGCAAAGGGGAAAAAAAGGACGGGAGATGTGACTCAAGTGGTAAAGCACCTTCCTGGCCAGGGCAAAGGATCTGAGTTCAAACCCCAGGTTATCAGACTAAAATACCAGAGGCAGAGATAGACTGGAGGTGTCAAATGCCGCCAAGAAGCAAGTCCTGAGAAACACACAGATTCCCAGCAGGGCATGGAGCAATTTCTTTCCATTTCCCTTAGGCATGGACACACCAGATTCACCCCCCTAGAGGCTGGGCCTGCGGGCCTGGGGTGACCGCGGTCTGCAGGCATTCAGGTACACTCTGTGCAGAAGGTGACCCGTCAATGTCTGGACTTGGCCTGGGCGGGGCCTCAGCACCCAGAGGGTCACAACTGACCAATCACAGCCCAGGTCCCATTGGTTGAGGGAGAAGCAGGAAGGAGATAGGGGTGGAGGCCCAAAGAAGGAGACTTTGGGGGGAGGAGGGGTAAAAGGGGAAAGGGGTGGGGGTGGGGCAGGAAGAAAGACAGGGCCTTGTGCCTTCTGGCTGTGGTTGAGAACATGTTTAGCATTCATACCTAAGAGACACGGAGGATTATAAGAGGACCGGAAATACAGGCCTCGACTTCCCTAATCTGGAAGATGGGTAGAACTGGTTTGGCCTAAGGAAGGTCTGAATTTGATTCGATCGCACCCTCTACGAATGCATGACACAATCTAGGGTCACCCTGGGGTCTGCCCAATGGGGAGAACCACGGTTCTCTGAACACCTGCACTCCACCCTTCCCCCAGCACAATGGGGGGCGGATGTGGTCTCTGGGGCTCCTATTTTTGAGCATCAGGCAAGCAGGCAGCCATCCACTGATGGATGAAAGGTACCTGGGACAGGGTGGGGGGCGAGGAGGACCATTTTCCTCAAACATCCTACCCCAGGTACATCTGCCCAGCCAGTCCACGCACAGAGCCCCAGGCCTCCAGAGCAAGGCTCACTGCTTAGATGTTGGGCTTGCCAATATGACTTTCCACTCTTTCTTTTTCTGTCCATCATGGGGCTTGAACTCTGGGCCTGGGCACTGTCCCAGAACTCTTCAGCTCAAGGCAAACGCTCTACCACTTGAACCACAGCGCCACTTCTGGTTTTCTGGTGGTTCATTGGAGATAAGAGTCTCATGGACTTTCCTGCCTAGGCTGGCTTTGAACTGGGATCCTCAGATCTCAGCCTGCTGAGTAGCTAGGATTACAGGCGTGAGCCACTGGTGCCCGGCTTTCTCTCTCTCTCTCTCTCTCTCTCCTTCTTTCTTATGACAGTACTAGGGGTGGAATTCAGGACTTGATCATTGTTCCTCAGCTGTATTGCTCAAAACTGTCTCTCTACCCTTTGAGCTACAGCTCTACTGTCCAACTTTTTTGCTGGTTACTTGGAGATTAGGGTCTCATGAAACCCTGGGAGATCATGGCTATCATCCTGGCTACTCAGGAGGCTGAGATGTGAGGATGGCTATTTGAAGACAGTCCCAGCAGGAAAATCTGTGAGACTCTTTATCTGCAATTAACCACCAAAAAGCGGGAAGTCCCAGTGTGCTCAAGTGGTAGAGCACTAGCCTGGAGTACAAAACCTCTAGTAATGGTGTACACACACACACACACACACACACACACACACACACACACACACACACACACACACACACACACACACACACACACACACACACACACACACACACACACACACAGAGCATTGCATGGGCTTTCTGTCCGGGCTGGCTTGTGAACTGCGATCCTCAGGTCTCAGCCTCCTGAGGCTCCTATTTTCGTCTTTGTCAGAGCTTGCCTGTCCCAGTTCTGGAGAGAGCTCCAGAGCTGGCAAAAGCACTAAACACCATCTCTGCATTTGTGTTAGCCAGCAGGCAGAGGGACTCCAAAGGAGCTGGGCGGAAAAATAGTATCAGTCCAGTGGAGGACGGTGGCTTAGTGGTAGAGTGCTTGCCTAGCATGCATGAAGCCCTGGGTTCGATTCCTCAATACCACATACACAGAAAAAGCTGAGAATGGCACTATGGCTCAACTGGTAGAGCAGGGACAGTGCCTAGGCCCTGAGTTCAAGCCCCAGGACTGGCAAAAAAGAAAAAGAAAACAATGTCAGTGGCTGAGCATTCAGAATGGAGTAGGCCCTGGCTTGTCACTCACTTGCTGTGTGACTTTGGGTGAGTATCCTCCCCTCTCTGGGCTTCTGTTTCTTCTTCTCCACAGCAAGACATTGGGCAATGGGAAATCTAAGAGCCCTTTGGGTTTTGCAATGCTGTGGACAGGGAAGGAGGAAACGAGGATGAGATCACCTCGCTCTCTCATTCTCCCTCTATTCGGTCATGCTGGTTTGCCAGAGGCCGGACAGGCTCAGCTGTTAACTCCCCTCACGGTGAAGGCTTGGGTAAAGGGCCTGGAAGGAAGGATCTTGCTTTGAAAGGTCGAGGGGGAGGATCCTGGGCCGGAAGTAAGTGCCACAGCTTTGGGCAAAAGGGACAACAATGTCCAGGCCCTGAGTTCAAGCCCCAGGACCAGCACAAAACAAACACCAAATGAAACAAAATAGATCTCCATCCACCAAGACAGAAAGCCATTCTGTAGAATATCCACATGCAAAGAAGCGATTTCCATGGGTAGCTAAGTGTACACACAGTCATGGGGGAAAGTAGCCAAGTAGGGTGGCTTGTAGATTCATTGCTCCTACCTCAGTTTCTCTGATCTCCTGGCTTTCTTCCCCCTTCTTCTAAAGATGCCAACCATTGGCTTAGGGATCATCAAAATATATAGGATTGCATGCTGCGGTGGCTCACACCTGTCATCCTAGCTACTCAGGAGGCTGAGATCTGAGGATGGCTGTTCAAAGTCAGCCTGGGAAGGAAAGTCCATGAGACTTTTGGCCAGTCCTGGGACTTGAACTCAGGGCTTGGGCACTGTCCCTAAGCTTTTTGCTCAAGGCTAGCACTCTACTACTTGAGCCACGATGCCTCTTCCAGCTTTTTCTGTGTATGTGGTACTGAGGAATTGAACCCAAGGCTTCATGCATGCTAGGCAAGCACTCTACCACTGAGCCTCTTTCCCAGCCCTCCGTGAGACTCTTATTTCCAATGAATCACCCAAAAGCTAGCATGGTACAGCGGCTCAAGTGGTAAAGCATTAGCCTTGAGCAAAAAAAAAAAAAAGGCTCAGGGACATTGCCCAAGGCCTAAGCTCAAGCCTCAGGACTGGCAAAAAGAAAAGAAAAGAAAAAAGTCATCTGACCTTAGTTGGATCTCCATCCACAACTAGAAACTCACCCTCCACCATCCCTGCCTCCTTGGTTCTGTTCTGGCTAATGCTGCCTTCTGGAACAACAGAGTTCAAGGCTCAGGTAGGCAAGACTGTAACGCCCATCTGTTCGCACAAGGACATGGCTGTCCATCATCTCTATGTCCCCGTGGCTTTCCCTTGGCCATCCATCCGGGCAGTGAGGTCTACTGCCACCTGCTACTCAGGCTCTACCAGCCTTTACAACCTCGATGCATCCAGTAATAAGCTCTGCACAACTCTTGGACACAGGTGTTTATATGCACAGGCTGGGTGAGGTAGCTTACACCTGTAATCCCAGCTTACTTAGGGAAGCAGGGTTATCAAGAGAATCCTGGTTCTAGGCTAACTTGGGCTGAAAGTTAGTGAGACATCCTCTCAGCCCTTCTCACCCCCTCAACTGGCAAGCTGAGTGTGGTGGCACAGGTCTGTAGGCCCGGCTAACTTAGGATGTGAAGGTAGGAGGATTGAGGTCTGAGGCTAGCCCTCAGGTAAACACTCAAAACCCTATCTGAAAAAAATAAAGTTAGCCGGGTGCCAGTGGCTCACACCTGTAATCCTAGCTACTCAGGAGGCTGAGATCTGAGGATCCCAGTTCAAAGCCAGCCTGGGCAGAAAAGTCTGTGGGACTCTTATTACCAATAAACCACCAGAAAACTGGAAGTGGTGCTGTGGCTCAAGTGGTAGAGCACTAGCCTTGAGCTGAAGAGCTCAGGGACAATGCCCAGGCCCAGAGTTCACGCCCCACGACCAATCAAAAAATCAAAACAAAACAAATCGCAGTATGGCCCACAGCACAGGAACAGACAACAAACACAACACACAGAGACACAAAGAAGTCAAGCCAGCTCCAAGGTCACAGTTTCAAGGTCACACTTCTAGCTATGATGAAATTCAGTTGAAAGGGAACTTGCACTCAAGCCCAGAGCCTGGTCATGGTCGAGGCAGAAATGTGTGCCGAGTGAATAAAAGAATCCGTACACTCAGAACACACTGAACTAGGAGAGCCTGTGGGATTCCTAATTCTAGTGAACCAGCAAAAAGCAAGATGTGGAGGCGTGGCTCAAGTGGTAGAGCACTAGCCTAGAGTGGAAAAGCTAAGGGACAGCACCCAGGCCCTGAGTTCAAGCCACAGGACTGGCACAAGAATCAATACACTCAGATTAAGGCCTGTGTCCTTAAGATGGGTTTTGTTTAAGATAGGTACCGTGTGCGCATGAGTAGGCAGGCCTCCTTCACTACCAGCTTCCTCCCTCTGCCTGGCCTGACAGCTGGAGCTATACAGGAATGGCCCCAGTAGTAATGATTCCCACTCAGCCTCCACCTATCTGGCCTCCTCTGGCCTCCTCTGGGGTGTGGCCACGCTAGCACTGTGGAGAAGGACTTAGAAACCAGGTCTGGGTGGCTCATGCCTGTAATCCCAGCTACTCAGGAGGCTGAGATCTGAGGATCCTGGTTCAAAGCCAGCCTGGACAAGAGTTCTTTATGTCCAATTAATCAGCAAAAAACAGAAGTGTAGGTGTGGTTGAAGTGGGAGAGCACCAACCTTGGGTAAAAAAGCCAAGTGAGAATACCTGGTTCTGAGTTGAAGAGCAAGTACTGGGACACGTGCACGCACACGTGTATACACGTGTACACACACACGCACACGCACACACACACACACACATTTAGACAAGAGGCAGCCTAGAAGGTGAACACAGATGCTCAGGGTAACAAGAGCACAAGCCACTGAGCCCAGCAAGCCCTGGCTGTTTGTTCTGAGATAACTAGGGTAAAGGCCTTTGTGCCAAAGGGCTTTGTATCCATGAAGAAGAAACACTGGAGTTGGGTGCAGTGATGCATGCCTATCATCCCAGCTACTCTGGAGGAGGTAGAAATGAAGATTTCAAGTTGGAGGCCAGCCTAAGCAAAGTTAGTGAGACACTATGGCAGGGTATAAAAAGGAAACAACAGCAAACAACCAAAAAAAGCGAGGCCTGGGGGATGTGGCTCAAGAGGTTAGCACCCTTGCTTGACATGATTGAGATCCTGAGTTCAAATGCCCAGGCCCACCGAAAAAAGAAAAGAAGAGAAATTTGAAAAAAGAAAGAAAAGAAAAAGAAAAAGAAAGCCAGGCACCAGTGGCTCACACCTGTCATCCTAGCTACTCAGGAGGCTGAGATCTGAGGATGACAGTTCAAAGCCAGCCTGGGCAGGAAAGTCCAATGAACTACCAGAAAACCAGAAATGGAACTGTGGTTCAAGTGGTAGAGACAGCATCCAGGCCTTGAGTTCGAAGCCTCCCAACTACCAACAACGAACAAACAGTTTCGTGTTTTTTTTTAACCACTGGAACTTTTCTCCCTGGACTAAAATCAGTCAGGGAAAAGGGGGCGCACCGACCCCCCCAGTCTGGAGCCTGTGTTGAGCCCCCCCTCCTCCCCTCTCCCCAGTAGGCAGAAAACTTTTTCCTTTTGCAAAAGCCAAGCTTGGGGGGGGGTGGAGAAAGCGGGGAGAGAGGAGACTGATTAGGGGCTGTGTGCTTGAATGGAGCTGAGGTTGGGGGGGGGGTGAGGGGCTAGGCAGACTGTAGAGGGAGGAAAGGCTGACCCTTGGGGACCTTCTCCCCCACTTGTCTTGGCTCCTAGTGGTCACGCAGCACATTAGGTTCTGCGGGTGGGGAGGTTGTAGCTCCAGGCTCTGACCTTTCATTGGGGCCGGATCAGAAGTCAAGGGGTAGAAGATCCCGGTGCAGGAAACCTGAGCAGAGTCCCTTGGGCCCTACTAACCCAGCTCTGAGGCCCCTTCCGGGGTGCAGTGGGGGGCAGGAAGGGAAGAGAGGGCGGCTGAAGGCCTTGATCTCCTCCCCCTTGGCCTCTCCTAACTACCCCCAAGGGCAGCCCACAGGCCTGCCCAGTAGGGCCTAGAACCCAAGCTGGGGAGTTGGGGGGGGTGCACGGGGATGGGGGTGGGTGGGAGGAGGGTGCAGGGAGGGGGGGCGGTGGTCACACTTCCTAACAAGTCCCAAAGTCAATGCCAAAGCAGCAAAGGTAGCCGGGCCACCGTCTGAAGTTGGAGGGGGGGGGTGACCCTAAGACATGATTATAGACCCTAAGAGAAGCCAAACAAGCCAGTGTCTGGTCCTGAGCACCCCCACCCCCCTCCGTGCCCCCCAAGAGCCAAAGCCTGGCCCAGGGCACCTGCCAAGGAGCAGGAGGAGGGCAGAGCCCAGCCGAGACGGCAGGAGTCAGCTACAGATCCCGGCCTGGGCGCCCCAAGCGTGAACTCAGCCTGGGGGTGGGGTGGGATGGGGGGGACCCCTCCTCCTCTGTCCCCCCCTCCCCGGCTGTGTCTCCCCAGCCAACCAGAGGGAATCCAGGGGTACCACCCTCCCCCCCCAGCCCACCCCAGCACCCGCTCTTTGCTCCAAGCAAACTTCTCCCGCCCCCTCCCCACGCGCACCCCGCGTTTTGCCTTGTTTACCTTTTTGGGGGGGTGACAGCAGTTCAGTGTGCTGTGTCCGCTGCCCATCCTCCTCTGCCTGGGCTGGGAGAGGTGGGGGTGGGGGGGAACTCCAGGGGTTCCCCAGAAATCGCTGTGGTCCGGGCGCCCCCCCCACCCCTCCTCGCCGCCGCGCCCCCCTCCCCTCCGCGCACCCCTCCGGGCTGGGGCGCCCGCGGGACCCTGAAACTGAACCTGGAAGCTGCAGCCCGGAGCCCGAGCCCGGGCGGCCGCCGCCGGCCGTAAATACCCGCAGAGCCGCGCCGCCGCCTCGGGGACGCCCGCCGGGGCCCCAGGCCCTGAACTACAGACTTCCTGCAGCAGCGCACGCCTGCAGACCAGAAAGAGGCCAACTGTGCATTTGGGAGCCTGTCAGGAGGCTGAGATCTGAGGATCAGGGTTGAGGGGAGAGGATGGTGGGGGGGAGATGGGGCTCAAGTGGTAGAGCACCAGCCTTGGGTGAAAATGAACTCCAGGACAGAGTCCAGGCCCCGAGTTCAAGTCCCACACCCCACCCACCCTCCCCACCACATACAATTCCTTTTTTTTTTTTTTTAAGTTGGTATACATGCAGATAATGCCATTTGCCTGTGGAAGGGTTGTTTCTGACCTTGGTTGGGTTTTTTTTTTTTAAATTAATGATTTTGTTTCTTTTTCTTTTCTTTTGTTGGTCGGTGCTGGGGCCTGAACTCGGGGCCTGGGCGCTGTCCTTCAGCTCTTCAGCTCATGGCTAGCGCTCTACCACTTGAGCCACAGCGCCACTTCTGGTTTTCTGGTGGTTTATTGGAGATAAGAGTCTCACAGGCTCTCCTGCCCGTGCTGGCTTTGAATCATGATCCTCAGATCTCAGCCTCCCAAGCAGCTAGGATGACAGGCATGAGCCACCAGCGCCAGCAATATTTCTTGTTTCCTTTTCTTGCCATATTCTTACAAAGAAGGCATATTTCCTCTGTTGTATGTGTGAGGATAAGGACCTCAAAGATACAAAGTGATCTTTCTCTGTCTCTGTCTCTCTCTCTCTGGTCCTGGGGCTTGAACTCAGGGCCTGAGCACTGTCCCTGAGCTTTTTTGCTCAAGGCTAGTGCCCTACCACTTGAGCCACAGCTCCACTTTGGGCCTCTTGGTGGTTCATTGGAGATTAAGAGTCACAAAGACTTTCCTGTCCAGGTTGGCTCAAATCATAACCTTCAGATCTCAGCTTCCTGAGTAGCTAGCATGACAGGGGTGAGATGCCAATGCTGGGCTGTCTCTGATATTTGAAAGATTTTGCTTTTTCTTCTTCTGGTCAAATCCTTGCTATGGCTCAAGTGGTAGAGCACTTGCCTTGAGCTGAAGAGCTGAGGGACAATGTCCAGGCCCAAAGTTCAAGGCCAAAGTTCAAGACCGACCTAAATAAATAAATAAATGGAGAGAGGGAGAGAGAGAGAGAGGGAGAGAGAGAGAAGGGTCTAAGGAGGATGGGATTGGGTCTGGGCGGACTTCCTGGAGGAATCACTAAAAGCTAAAACACATTCATGCCAGAGGAATTCCAGAATCTCAGATTGGGATGGAATTGGGGGCCTGGCTTCTGTTTGGGTCACTGAGATGATTTGACTAATACAAACGCCCTGGGGGTCATTTCCTTTTAGGGATTAGGCAACCGATTTCCAGCAATGGGGAAAGAAATCACTACCTGTCTGTCTGTCTCTAAGCGGAAGCAGAGCATCTGGGCGGGGTAATTGTGAGAGTAATTGTAAGATGATCAAGTGTGACTCAGGGGAGGGAAGGGTAGGAAGTTAGGCTCTGAGGAATTTGTGTTGTGTCCTGGCTGTGTACAAAGGAGAAAATAAAATGGATGAGGAGGCTCTGTGGGGAAAAAACTGGAAAGAATTACGCAGAGATTATCTGTCACGAGAAAACAATAATTTCCTCATGCACAAAAAAGTTTTGCATAGCAGAGCGCCAGTGGCTCACGCCTGTAATCCTAGCTACTCAGGGGGCTGAAATCTGAGGATCGCAGTTCAAAGCCAGCCCGGGCAGGAAAATCCATGAAACTCTTATCATCAATAAACCATTCAGAAAACCGGAAGTGGCGCTGTGGCTCAGTGGTAGAGCGCTAGCCTTGCATGCATGAGGCCCTGCGTTCGATTCCTCAGCACCACAGAAGCAGAAAAAGCCAGAAGTGGTGCTGTGGCTCAAGTGGTAGAACACTAGCCTTGAGCTGAAGAGCTGAGGGACAGCGCCCAGGCCCAGAGTTCAAGTCCCGTGACTGACAAAAAACAAAAAACATTGGCTCATAATAAATTGTATATAATAGGGGGTTTGTTTCATCCTGACATTTCTATTCATGCGTGCAATGTATTTTGATTACATTTACTCTATTACTCTGTATGTGTGTGTGTGTGTGTGTGTGTGTGTGTTCATACATGTGTTCCTGGGACTAGAACTTAGAGCCTCATGCTCTTCCTTAGCTTTTTCCCTCAAGGTTGGTGCTATGCCACTTAAACCACACCTCTACTTCTGGCTTTTGGGTGGCCAATTGGAGATTAGAGTCTCATAGATTTTCCTGCCCGGGCTGGCTTTGAACCACAGTTCTCAGATCTCAGCTTCCTGAGTAGCTAGGATGACACCCATGAGCTACCAGCACTGAGAAATCTTTATTTTATTTTATTTGCCAGTCCTGGGCTTGAACTCAGGGCCTGGGAGCTGTCCCTGAGCTTCTTTTGCTCAAGGCTAGCACTTTACTACTTAAGCCACAGCGCCACTTCTGGCTTTTTCTGTGTATGTGATACTGAGGAATCGAACCCAGGGCTTCGTGCATGCCAGGCAAGCACTCTACCACTGAGCCATATTCCCAGTCCCCACCTGGAAATCTTTCAAGCAGCTTAAAAACTCAAATGTCTGCCGGCCGAGCTGGGTGAGTCTCTTAATGAGAAGAAAAAAGTAAGGTGGGGTAGGGGTACAGTGTAAATGAAGGGGGCCACACGCCTTGCCCTGAAAGAAATATTGGGGTCTGCTACAGCAGAGGAGCATGAGAGGTAAAGAAGAGCCTATGTTGTCAGGGTGTGTGTGTGTGTGTGTGTGTGTGTGTGTGTGTGTGTGTGTGTGTGTGTGTGTGTGTGTGTGTGTGTGTGTGTGTGTGTGTGTGTATGTGTGTGTGTGTGTATGGTTCAGTCGTGGGGCTTGAACTCAGGGCCTGGGTGCTGTCCCTGAGCTTCTGTACTCAAGGTTAGTGCTGTACTACTTGAGCCACAGCCCCGCTTCCAGCTTTTTGGGTAATTCATTGGAGATAAGAGTCTCATTGACTTTCTTGCCTGAGCTGACTTTGAACCATGATCCTCAAATATCAGCCTCCTGAGTGGTTGGGATTATAGGCATGAGCTATTAGTACCTTGAGGTCTGATCTCCCATTTTTTCCCTCTCTGTCTCTGTCTCTCTGTCTCTCACTCTCTCTCCGGTCCTGGGGCTTGAACTTAGGGCCTGGGCACTATCCCTCAGCTTCTTTTGCTCAAGGCTAGCACTCTACCATTTGAACCACAGCACCACTTCTGGCTTTTTCTGTGTATGTGGTACTGAGGAATCGAACCCAGGGCTTCATGCATGCTAGGCAAGCATTCTACCACTAAGCCACATTCCCAGTATCTCCCAAATGTTTTCAACAGAAGCTGGAAGATTGTTTTTGTATTTAAATGGAAAATAGGATGCTTCTCTTTATATACATGTATAGTCTGTGTAGTCTGTATCTGTCTGTCTCCCTGATAGATACACACACACACACACACACACACACACGCACACACACACACACACACACACACACACACACACACTACTGTTCGAGCTAAACATAATATTTGGAGGTGATTGCACTGCATCTGGACCAGGTAGACAGATGATAGATCAGAGCATATGGAAAAACACTGCAGGAGCAGAAGGCATGGCTAATTCTGGCACAGATGGTGAAGGGTGAAGGTGCGCGTGTCCTTGGCAGGGGATGAGAGATGAGGCTGGGTTTTGCAGGTTAAGTAGGGGTTCTTTCTCATCCACATCCCCAGAAGAGCATTTTGGTTAGTGCCACAGGATTCTTTCTTTTCTTTTCTTCTTGCCAGTGGTGGGTCTTGAACTCAGGGCCTGAGCTTCTTTTTGCTCAAGGCTAGCTCTCTAACACTTGGAGCCTTGGCACCACTTCTGGTATTAGGGTGATTCATGGGGGATAAGAGTCTCATGGACTTTCCTGCCCCAGGCTGGCTTTGAACCATGATCTTCAGATCTCAGCCTCCTGAGTAGCTAGGATGACAGGCATGAGCCACCGATGCCCAGCCCACAGGGCATTTTTAAGGGGTCCCAGTGCCCCTGCGTGCTGGCAAAGGAAGGAAAAGGGAGTTAAATGACCTGTTATGGGCAGGTGGTTAGACTTTGTGGAAGGCTCAAGGTCAGATGAGTGTTATTTAAGGTGATGGGCGCGGGGGGGGGGGGGGGGGGGGAGGCCTCCGGAAGAGCATGGGACCATGAGGCCCTCACCTTCTGGAATGATTCAGGAGGAAGCTGAGGATCCCAAAGACACTGGTGTCCAACTGAGGCCCTGCCCTCCTGGCTGAAATCCGGGGCTGATCTAATCCAGCAATTACGGCAGGGCTCCAGGCGCAGGGCTGGGTGTGGGGAGCTGGGTAGGCGGGAGCAGTTTCCTCCTCTGTTCTCCGTGTTGTGGTTACCAGGGCCTCGGGTTACAACACGTTTGGGTTTTTATTTTTATTTTATTTATTTATAAAACACACACACACACACACACACATACTCAGATACCTTTTAAATCAAGATCCTGGATAGGCTCCCCCCAACTTCTTAAAGAAACAGAGCCTGGATGCAAACTACAGGCAGCCCAGTCAAACCCTGGTCTGCTACCTGCCCACCCACCCATCCTCGCCCCTCCCTGTTTTCTTTTAGCCAGTCCTGGGGCTTGAACTCAGGGCCTGGGCACTGTCCCTGTGCTTCTTTTGCTCAAGGCTAGCCCTCTACCACTTGAGCCACAACGCCACTTCTGGCTTTTTCTGTGTATGTGGTGCTGAGGAATCGAACCCAGGGCTTCATGCATGCTAGACAAGCACTCTACCACTAAGCCACCTTCACAACTCCATTTTCTCTTTTTCTTTCCTTGATCTTTGCTTGAGCCACGGTCCCCAGCCCTAGGCTTTCATTATGACCCTTGCTTTTTGCTATTAATCTGCACATGTGTAACTTGGCCCTGCATCAAGTAGGCTCCAGAAAGTTTGTTTATTAATTTATTTGTTAGTCTTGGGGCTTGAACTCAGGGCCTGGGCACTGTCTCTCAGCTCTTCAGCTCAAGAGGAGCACTTTACCACTTGAGTTACAGCACCACCTCTGGTTTTCTCGTGGTTTATTGGAGATCAGAGTCACAAGGACTTTCCTGCCCTGACTGGCTTTGAACTGTGATCCTCAGATCTCAGCCTCCTGAGCAGCTAGGATTTCAGACGTGAGTCATGCGTGCCCAGTTTCCAGGAATTTTTTGTTGAGACAAAGCGTGACTGGGTAAATAAGTTGAACTGAGATAAATTTGGATTAAAATCACAAGCCTTCAAGGGTCCCATGGATGCCCAGAGTTTGTAGCCACAGTTGTGCAGGTAAAACAATTCTATTTGTGTGTGTGCATATGTGGGTGCGTATACATGTGTTGGTACTGGGGTTTGAACTCAGAGCCTTGGCACTTAGTTTATTTGCTCCAGGCTGACACTCTACTGCTTGAGCCACACTTTCATGGTGGCTTTTTCTGATGGTTCATTGGAGACAAGAGTCTCCTGGACTTTCCTGCCCAGGTTGGCTTTGAACCTCCATCCTCTGTTCTCAGCCTCCTGAGTAGCTAGGATCAGAGGCGTGAGCCATTGGTATGTGAGTCTCCATTCCATTGTTTTCTGGGTTGAAGGTCTATGTTGGTTTGCTTTTTCTCACCGTGACAAAAAAGTTGCAAAAAATCAACTTCAAGGAAGAAAGCTTCAGTTTGGCTCAGGCTGATGGCATTGTTTCTTGAGTTGTGGTGAGTCAGAACATCGTACTGGAAGAGTGTGGGGGAGAGGGGGGAGGGAGGGAGGGCACTGGAGGGAGATGGGTCCAAGGGCACTTGTCAGTTGGTTGATTTCCTCAGCTTTTACCACCATCTAAATTGGATCAATGTATTGATAATGTCCTGATTCCATTACTTCCCTAAGTCCTACTTTTCAACGTTATACCACAGGTTCCATATCCACAATGTAACAAATGATCTAGGGGCTGGGAGTGTGGCTCGGTAGTAGAGTGCTTGCCTAGCATGCATGAAGCCCTGGGTTCGATTCCTCAGTACCACATACACAGAAAAAGCTGGAGGTGGAGCTGTGGCTCAAGTGGTAGAGTGCTAGCCTTGAGCAAAAGAACCTCAGGGACAGGGTCCAGGTCCTGAGTTCAAGCCCCTGGACTGGCAAAAACCAAACAAAAAAAACAAACCCAAAACCAAAAACAAAACCCTGGGGCTGGGAAGGTGGCTCAGTGGTAGAGTGCTTATCGCGCATGCATATAAACAGCACCATATAAACAGAAAAAGCCGGAAGTGGCGCTGTGGCACAAGCGGTAGAGCACTAACCTTGAGCGAAAGATCTGAGGGACAGCGCCCAAGCCCAGAGTTCAAGCCCCACAACTGACCAAAACAACAACAACAACAAAGGATCTAGCCTTAATTACTATCTTTATGGGGGATAGCAGTTTATTCCGTATACTAAGCTTTTGGGGTGTGTGTGTGTGTGTGTGTGTGTGTGTGTGTGTGTGTGTGTGTGTGTGTGTGTGTGTGTGTGTGTGTGTGTATGTGTGTGTGTGTGTGTGTGTGTGTGTGTGCGAGCGCGCTCCTATGCTAGTCCACTAGTCCTGGGGCTTGAACTCAGGGTCTGGGCTCTGTCCCTGAGCCTCTCTGTGCTCAAGGCCAGCTCTCTACCACCTGAGCCACAGCACCAGCTCTGGCTTCTTCTGGGTACATGGTACTGAAGAATCGAACCCAGGGCTTCATGCAGGCTAGGCAAGCACTCGATCACTAAGCCATTCTCCCAGCCCCTGTCCCTTGGCTTATGTGCTCAAGGCTAGTGTTCTACTCTGGGCCACAGTGTCACTTCCACTTTTTGGTAGTTAATTGGAGATAAGAATCTCACAGACTTTCCTTTTCTGGCACAATCCTCACATCTCAGCCTCCTGAGTAGCCAGGATTACAGGCATGAACCACTGATACCATACTTTTATCCCCCCTACCACCTTTTTTTGTCGGTTGTGGAGCCTGAACTCTGGGCCTGGGCGCTGTCCCTCAGCTCTTCAGCTCAAGGTGAGCGCTCTACCACTTGAGCCACAGCATCACTTTTTATCCCATTTTTTTCTTCTGTACCAATGGATTATGTGCTACCATTTGCACCATATGTATAAAAGCCCTTCAGGTGGGGAATGAAAGAAAACATCCATTTTCCCCAGAGGCTGGTGCCTCACACCTGTCATCCTAGCAACTCAAGAGGCTGAGATCTGAGGATCACAGTTCAAAGCCAGCCCAGGCAGGAAAGTCCGTGAGACTCTGATCTCCAAAAAACCACTCAGAAAACCGGAAATGGTGCTGTGGCTCAAGTTGCTTGTGCTCCTGTCTGGGATTTGAACTCAGTCCTACAGAACTCCTACAACCTGAGCTGTAAACCACCAAGATAAATATTTCAGAAAGAGATCTGTGTCTCTCCCAGAATGTGAAGCCTCAAGATCCCAACCACCCTGAATTTCCAGAATGGACTCTGTGGGAAAATGTGAAGATCAAGAGGAAGCAAGCTAATGGGACAGAACCACACCCATGGCAGGCAAGGGCTGGCTATCTCCAGCCACCAGGGAGCCCCCCAGAAAGCATGATCAGGGGGTGGGCAGGGACATAAGAAGAGCCTGGGAGCGGGGAAGGGGGCTTCCCCTCCCCCCCAGCCTCCTGCTCATCCCGTGGCCCAATGTCTAAATAAGGCTGAGAAGGCACACTTGAGTCTGCTAAAAATAGATCCCCCCTCTTCACCCCCCCATGCCTGCCCTTGGGATCTGGCAACCTTCCCCAACTCATCGGGGCTCCCCTTTGCTGCTTGGAGCCAGGCCCTGCCTGATCTATTATGGTCCCTACCAGAAAGGACTTGGGTGATAGATAGACAAGGTCCTGGGACCAAAGGTCAGGACCTTTGGCATTGCTCCAGGAAACCTTTTTACCTTTGGATCTCAGTTTCCCCACAAAGTAAAATGAAGATGTTTAGATATTTAGGTGTTAAAGCCCTGGTATGTCACTGGGGGGGGCTCGATGGTCATGGTGTATACCCACTGGAAGTTTTGGGGTACACCTGTCCTATAGACTCACTTTTAGCACATGCAACATTTCCATAAAGATTTAAATCGGTTGCCCTTAATATCTGGGGAGTACACATAAAAGGGGATTTCCAACTTCTACTGAAAAAAAAATCACAGCCACGAGCTGGTGGCTCACGCCTGTCATCCTAGCTACTCAGGAGGCTGAGATCTGAGGATCATGGTTCTAAGCCAGTCAGTGCAGGAAAGCTCATGAGACTCTTGTCTCTAATTAACCACTAAAAAAAGCCAGAAGTGGAGCTGTGGCTCCAGCGTGCTAGCCTTGAGGAAAAAGATTTAGGGACAGTGCTCAGGCCCTGAGCTAAAGCTCCAGGTCTGGCACAAAAAAAGAAAGAAAGGGAGATGGAGAGAAAGAAAAAAAGAAAGAAAGAAAGAAAGAAAAGAAAGGAAGGAAGGAAGGGAGAGAGAGAGAGGGAAAGAAAGAAAAAGAAAGAAAGGAGGGAGGGAAATAACAGAGAAAGAAAGAAGGAAAGAAAGTGATAAGTGATAAAGAGATGGGGGGCGGTCAGCTTTAGCTCTGCTTGGCCTGTCTGAGCTGGTGTGGCAGCAGTGAACTCAAGGTAGGCATCGTCTGCCCCCTGCTGGTGGAATGCATTGGTGCAGGGGGTCTGCAGGCATCTCGTGGAAGCTGATGGAATGAAAGTGCAGTGCAGATTCTGCTTTGTCCCCCAAAGCCTGGAACCCTGGCATTTGCTCTGTCTGGGATATGTTCCTTGAATAAGTGGGTAAAGCAGGTTGAGCAGGGTGCTGGTGGCTCACACCTGCACTCCTAGCTATTCAGGAGGCTGAGATCTGAGGATCACGCGCAGTTCAAAGCCAGCCTGGGCAGAAAAGTCCCTGTGAGACTCTTATCTCCCTTGAACCACCAGAAAACCGGAAGTGGAGCTGTGGCTTAAAATGGTAGAGTGCTAGCCTTGGGCAAAAAGCTCAGGGACAGTGCCTGGGCCCAGAGTTCAAGCGTTATAAATAAATAAATAAATAATAAAGCAGGTTGTAGAATACTCTAGAAATTGTGGTTATGACTGATGAGCTAGCTGTAGATCTAAGAAGGGACAAGATTCTTACATTGTGTGTGTGTGTGTGTGTGTGTGTGTGTGTGTGTGTGTGTGTGTGCATGTGCATGAACATCTGTGCAGGTGCATGCAGGCTGGTACTGGGACTTGAACTCAGGGCCTGGGTGCTGCACCTTAGCTTTTTCACTCAAGATTAGTGCTCTACCATTTGAGCCACAGCTCCACTTCTGACTTTTCTCCCCCATGGTTAATTGGAGCTTAGCGTCTCATGGACTCTTCTGCCTGGGCTGGTTTTGAACCACCGCTGCTCAGATCTCAGCCTCTTGAGTTAAGCTACAATTCCAGGCATGAGCCACTGGTGCCGTGCAAAACACCAAGTTTCTGATCAACCTGCTTGATTTACCGGGCTCATGTTGGGCAATCACCAGAGTGAAACCCTTGACCAGATTAAAGACTGTGGAATCTGGTAGGCACACTGAAAACCAGCCAGCCCGTTCCCAAGCAGAAGAAAGGACCAGAAGACATGAAAACTCAGAAGGACAGAAACTTTGCCTTGTAATCATTGGGAAGGCCCAAAGCTCTAGTCTTGCTGTCTTATTTCAGAAAACAGAAAAGATAGGGGAAAGATCTCTGCCACTTTCCTAGAGAGGAAATAATGACCTTTCTGTTTATCCTACCCTCCACCGACTGGTGGGGTTAAATACTCCACTGGTGTAGAGCCTTGTTGCTCTAGAGCAAGGATTTCTTCTCCATCAAAAGTGCCTGCGAGAGGCTGGGAATGTGGCTTAGTGGTAGAGTGCTTGCCTAGCATGCACGAAGCCCTGGGTTCGATTCCTAGAGTACCACATACACAGAAAAAGCCTGCATCTCTATACTATCTGAGACATATTAGTCAGAGAGAAGCATATTGCTTAATCAAACATTTCCATCACTCCAAAGCCTAAAACTGAAGACTCAAAGGTGCAGGGAAACCTGTCTGTATTGTGCCTAGACTCCATAAAGAATGTCCACCTGCTGAGCTCTGGTGGCTCATGCCTGTAATCCTAGCTACCCGGGAGGCTGAGATCTGAGGATCATGGTTCAAAGCCAGTCTGCACTGCAAAGCTTGCCAGACGTGGGGTTGTGGCTCGAGTGGTAGAGCACTAGCCTTGAGCAAAAGAAGCTCAGAGACAGCACCCAGGCCTTGAGTTCAAGCCTCAGGACTGGCAAAAAAAAAGGGGGGGGCTCATGGTGTTGATAAAAGATAAAAAGACGGTCCTTCAGTTCATCTTGTGGCCATCTTCATCTGTATGGAGGTTGGTGTTAGGTTTTTGTTTGGGTCCGGTCCTGGGGCCTGAACTCTGGGCCTGGGCACTGTCCCTCAGCTCTTCAGCTCAAGGCTAGCGCTCTACCACTTGAGCCACAGTGCCACTTCCGGCTTTTTTCTTTTTGCTTATGTGGTGCTGAGGAATCGAACCCAGGGCCTCATGCTTGCAAGGCAAGTGTTCTACCACTGAGCCACCTTCCCAGCCCTGGTGTTAGGTTAAATAGGGAAAATTGGAGTTCTTGAAGCTGGATTTCTGGTTCATTGGTTGGTCTCCTTTCTATTGCTAAAGATTTAGCATCCTCTCTCTCTCTCTCTCTCTCTCTCTCTCTCTCTCTCTCTCTCTCTCTCTCTCTCTCATTCGTCTTACTTCCTTATTCTTTTGTAGCCCTTTGCCTCCTTTCCTAGTGAGGCAGGTTTTGGCTTTTCAAAGTTTATCTTACCATCTACAAGTTATATAGGCCTCAATTCCGTGCCTGCTTTTCTAGCAACTTCGCTATCATGATAGGTCAGTTGGCTTTTGGATTTATTACCTGCTTCCTAGTTTGCTTGTTCTTTGGGGTTTTCCCTTGAACCTGACTATTGTGACATCATACAGGTTTTCTCCTTGAATAGAATAAATAAGTGTGTGTGTGTGTGTGTGCGTGCGCGCGCGCGCATGCGCATGTACTTGCACACGTGCCAATCTTAGGTCTTGAACTCAGGGCCTGGGTGCTGTCCCTGAGATTTTTTTTTAATACATCATACATTTATTAGTGAATATTCCCTCTGAAATCAGCTGAGAGTTTCACAGACTTTCCTGCCCAAGCTGGCCTCGAGCCGTGATCCTCCAATCTCAGCCTCCTGAGTAGCTAGAATGACAGACATGAACCATCAGAGTGCCTTGTGTTAGAAAAGAGAGGCGATGTGGACTCAAGGCTTTCTTGGGGTACAGACCTACTGGTCGGCTCCAAGTGGAATTTTTTTAAAAATTAGGGTACAGTCACATCACTTGGGCTCTGGGAATTGGTCGGGAAGGCGTGGGGAGAGTCGCAATTGGAGAGGGAGTGTAACAAGATTGTTGCAAGTGGGGGCGGGGAATTGATTCATCACACTGAGGAAAACAGGGCAGCCTGGGAGAAACAGAAACTTCACAGATTTTCATAAACAGATAGGGACACAGGGCACAGGCTTCTCAGAATTGGCATGCTGACCCCGAGACCTTAGACCCAGCAAATAACGTTTTATAACAGACCCAGCAAATAACATTTTTTTTGGGGGGTCCGGTCGTGGGGCCTGAACTGGGGGTCTGGGCGCTGTCCCTCAGCTCTTCAACTCAAGGCTAGAGCTCTACCACTTGAGCCACAGCACCACTTCCGGCTTTTTTCTTTTTGCTTATGTCGTGCTGAGGAATCGAACCCAGGGCCTCAGGCATGCAAGGCAAGCACTCTACCACTGAGCCACCTTCCCAGCCCCGAAAATAACATTTTATAACGCCCGTCTACTCCCCACCCACCCCATCAGGAAAGCAGATACCTGTCAGGTATCACTGACTTTTTTTGTCGGCCTTGGGGCTTGAACTCTGGGCCGGGGCGCTGTTCCTCAGCTCTTCAGCTCAAGGCTAGTGCTCTACCACTTGAGCCACAGCACCACTTCCAGTTTTCTGGTGGTTCATTGGAGATAAGAGTCTCATGGAATTTCCTGCCCGTTCTGGCTTTGAACTGTGATCTTCAGATCTCAGCCTCCTGAGTTAGCTGGGATTACAGGCGTGAGCTACCTGTCAGCCTGGCTTTCAGGTTACCTCTTTTTTTTTTTTTTTTTTTGGGTCCGGTCGTGGGGCCTGAACTCTGGGCCTGGGCACTGTCCCTCAGCTCTTCAGCTCAAGGCTAGTGCTCTACCACTTGAGCCACAGCGCCACTTCCGGCTTTTTTCTTTTTGCTTATGTGGTGCTGAGGAATAGAACCCAGGGCCTTGAGCATGCAAGGCAAGCGCTCTACCACTGAGCCACCTTCCCAGCCCTCAGGTTACCTCTTAAACACTGTGTTTGTGACTTGGGAATGATTCGAATTGTGCAAACCTTCTCAGCCCTTGTGGCCCCCCCCAATTCTCCCTGTTTAAGTTAAGGCAAATGTCTGCACCCCCAAAGGATGGCTGAGGATGGACCAAAGGGCCTTCTTTCCATGGCATACCTGTGCCATATAATAAATCTACTAATTGTGTGCTGGTGGCTTACACCTGTAATCCTGCCTACTCAGGAGGCAGAAATCTGAGGATCATGGTTCAAAGCCAGCCTGAGCAAGAAAGTCTGTGAGACTCTTATTATCAATGAACCACTCAGAAAACCGGAAGTGGTGCTGTGGTTCAAGTGGTAGAGTGCTCACCTTGAGCTGAAGAGCTGAGGGACAGCGCCCAGGCCCAGAGTTCAAGCCCCATGAATGACCTCTGCCCTTCTGCGTTCCTTTGGCATGTTGGGGAAAGTGGCTAGAACTCACTTGTGGGGTGGGGAGATTTCATTGTTACATATATTTACAGTATATTCGTCTTACCTTCCCTTTCCCTCTCCCCATTTTCCCTCTTCCCCTAACAATTCTAATGGGGTTCACTGTTCTATTTTTGCAGCTGTAAACAATCTACTTTGACATCATTTGTCCTCTCTCCACAGATTAATTTTCAGCTGTCGCATTCTGTCCTGTGTGATTGGGATCCAACGAACCTTCTTTTATCTGAGTCTGTTAACAACGGTGCTTTTGTAAATTGTTTTTGTATAGAGGACCAGTTTGATTGCTTTCTTCCCACGTCTTCATGAAAGACCAGGTACCATGACTCATACCTTTTCTCCAGCAATGGCAGGAAGCTCAGCTAGGGGTATTACTGAACAGGTTTTCATCTCAAACCCGAACAGACAAAAAGAGAGTAAGTAGAGAGTTCAACAGTAAGTAGAGTTCTCCCCCAGCAAGCCTGAGGCCCTGAGTTCAAATCTTGCTGAAAATGTATGCAAGCTACTAAGAGTATTTTATTAGAAGAAGAAGCCATTTTGCCTAAATTCCAGTTTCTAAGAGGGTAGACACTGGTAGCTTGCACTTGTAATCCTAACTACTCGAAAGGCTGAGATCTAAGGATCGGGGTTCAAAGCCAGCCTGGGCAGGAAAGTTCATGAAATTCCTATTTCCAATTAACTACAAAAAGCAGAAGTGTTATGGCTCAAATGGTTGAATGTTAACCTTGAGCAAAAGAAGTTTAAGGACAGTGTTCAGGCCCTGAGTGCAAGTTTCAGAGCTAGCAGGGGAAAAAGAAGTTATAAGGGGGTTATTCCAAAATACAAGTTAGGGGCTGGGAATGTGGCTCAGTGGTAGAGTGCTTGCCTAGCATGCATGAAATCCCGGGTTCGATTCCTCAGTACTACACACACAGAAAAAGCTGGAAGTAGTGCTGTGGCTCCAGTGGTAGAGTGCTAGCCTTAAGCAAAAGAAGCTCAGGGACAGTGCCCAGGCCCTGAGTTCAAGCCCCAAGACTGACAAAAAAAGATACAAGTTAGAAACAAAGAGAATTAGCAAGTAGGAAAGGAAAAATAGAGGAAGGCACTGGGGATATGTTTTCAGAGAAGAAAAATAAAAGAAAACAGAAATATTTATGTACAGGAAGGAAATTTGTAGACTAAACTTGGTCTTACAGCTTTGTTCCCAAGTAGAAGAAAAAAAAACAGGCTGAGACAGAAATCAAAAGGCTCAAATACAATGATGCAGAATATATAAATAGGTCTTGGGGCTGGGAAGGTGGCTCAGTGGTAGAGCGCTTGCCTTGCATGCCTGAGGCCCTGGGTTCGATTCCTCAGCACCACATAAGCAAAAAGAAAAAAGCCGGAAGTGGCGCTGTGGCTCAAGTGGTAGAGCGCTAGCCTTGAGCTGAAGAGCTGAGGGACAGCGCCCAGGCCCAGAGTTCAGGCCCCATGACTGAACCCCCCCCCAAAAGAAAAGAAAAGAAAAGAAAAGTGTATGCATGCATGTGATTAAGTTAAATATTGTAAAACCACCTAAAAGTGTTTCTGAGGTCACATTTTAATGGCCCGATTCCCGGTAAACCTAACTGTCCACATTGCTAATAACAAGGCTGTCTTAAGAATAATATTGTGTCAATAAAGAACAATAAAGATTCTTTTTTCCTCTTTATTTTATTTTTTATGGATTGTGAAGCTTGAACTCAGGGCCTGGGTACTGTCCCTGAGCAATTTTGCTCAAGGTTAGTGTGCCACCACTTTGCGTCACGGCCCCATATTCTGTTTTTGTGCGGTTCACTGGAGATAAGAGTCTCATGGAGTTTCGGCCTGGGCTGGCTTCTGAATAGCGATCCTCAGATCTCAGCCTCCTGAGTATTTAGGATTACAGGTGTGAGCTACTGGGGCTCGGGTATATAAAGACCATTCTCATGTTGCTTAGGTGGGCGGAGCTCCCACAACGTACTGGCATCACTTGCAGCTAGCACAGGCCATTAGGATGGAAGCTCTGTAGCAGGCCATTCCAGCTTCACCTTGGAGCTCAGCAGCATCTGCCAGTGTCACATCCACTGCCAGCCCTGCTGAGCCTCCCTCCCCTGCTCATCTCCACAACTCCAGGAAGGAAGCCCCCACACAAGAAGCTGCTCAGGCTGTGTTCTTGTCTCCCTCTCTTCTCTTCCCCACGTGGCTCTGAGTCTAGAGGGTCTCATACTATAGGCTGTGAGCTGATTGGTTGTCCCTATGACAATAAGCTGATTTGAAAAGTGACCCAGCATTGGTTGGGTCCTACCACGTGCTGATCTTTGCCTGCTGAGTAGCTAGGTTTATAGGCACGAGCCACTGGCCATTGGCTGGGAGCTTATGCTTATTTATTTATTTATTTTAAAAGAAGCTCCCTACAGGATTCCTTTGTTCATCATCATCATCATCATCATCACCACCACCACCACTGCCACCGCCATCATCATCATCATTTTAAATCCTTGTTTGGTAAATGAGGAAGGTGAGGCCAGACAGACTTAAAGTTACCCCATGATGAACATGCCTCTCTGTGTCCCTTTCCTCCTTCTATCTCCTCTTCCTTCCTCCTCCTCCTTCTTCTTCCTCCTCTTCCTATTCCCCCTCCTCCTCCTCCTCCTGCTCCTCCTCCTCCTCTTCCTATTCCTTCTTCTTCTTCTTTTCCGGTTAGGGGGCTTGAACTCAGGGCCTGGACACTTTCCCTGAGCTCTTACATTCAAGGCTAGCATTCTACCACTTTGAGCCATAGCTCTGCTTCTGGTTTTCTGGTGGTTAATTGGAAATAAGAGTCTTATGGCATTTCCTGACTGGGTTGGCTTTGAACCCTGATCCTCAGATCTCAGCTTCCTAGGTAGCTAAGATTTTAGGTATGAGCCACCTGCACCTGGTGCCTTCCATCTTCTTAAACATTTTATTTTCATTTTATTTTTTGCTGTTACTGGGACTTGAGAACAAGGCCTGGGCACTATCCTTTAGCTTTTTTTTTCTTTCTTTCAAGATTAGCACTCTACCACTTGAGCCACTGCTCCACTTCCAGGGTTTTGGTAGTAAATTGGAGATAGGACTTTTCTGTCTTGCCTGGCTTTAAATTATAATCCTCAGATCTCAGCCTTCTGAGGATTACAGATGTGAGCCACCAGCACCAGGCTCCATAAAATATTATTTTGTCATGCATTGGGTCTTCATCAGTGACTCTTGTGGAGTTGACAATTGAGTGGTAAACTCCACTCCATGGGAATATATATATGTATATAAAATATACATATGTATGTATAAATAAATACATATGTATCTATAAATACATCTTTCCCCAGCAACCTACCAAGCTCTTGGGCAAGGGTGTACATAAGCTCCCCCATCGCTTCCGGGCTGTGTGTGTGTCACCGTGGCAAAGCCAAAAACCTCACCGCCAATGGGTTTCCTCCGTGCAAAGAACACGATTCTCTCAAACGTTCCCAGCCACGCCCTACAGCGCTGAACTAAACCTTGTTATTATGATGGCTTGAAAAAAGTCAGAGTGACTCGTCACCCAGGTATGGGGACGCATACTGCTGGAGAGTATGACGTTTTTGCGAAAGGCTTGGGGTTGAAAAGCTACATCTGGGCTCCCCAAGTACCTTCGGGCGGTGACAGTCACCAGCAAGAATTCGGAAATCCCAGCTTCGCGGTTCCCTGGCACTCCGCCCCGCCCCTGGACAAGCCACGCCCCACAAAGAGCCACGCCCCCTTCCCATCCAATCGGGTCGCTCTGGCTCTTAGACCGCCCCTCCATCCCCCCCTCCGCTCCTCGCAGCGCCAGGCCCCGCCCCTCACAGCGCTCGGCCCCACCCCAATCGGTAGGCCCCGCCCCACCGCCGTACTTTGCCCCGCCTCTCTCGCACTAGTAGCCCCGCCCCCGCCTGCCCTCGGCCCCGCCCCTCCCTCGTGCTAAGCGCCATTTGGTCCCTCACACTCGGCTCCCCTTCTCCTCTAGTTTCGTTTTCCTGGCAGAGAGAGAAAGAGGTTGTTGACGTCCGCGCTGTGAAGGAAGAGGGGTTGGCACGCAGGAAGATCCGGGGAACGGATCCAGCGAAGACCGCTCCTACTCCCCCCCCCGCCCCGCCCCGGGTGGGGTGGAGCTCGGCGCAGCGCTCTGGCCAATGGCTGCCCTGCGATTTGCATCGCGACGATCCTCTTTGCATAAACAATCCCGGCCGGTTCTTAAAGGCGCCGGGACCCAGGTGCCCAGAGCCAACTCCGGGCGCACCTCCCCGCCGCGATGCGCCCCCCGATGCCGCCCACCCCGCTCCTGGCGGCCGTCCTGGGCTTGCTCCTCGCCGGCCCCGCCACCCCGGCGCGCCTCGGCTCCAACCAGGTGAGTGACCCCGGCCTGGCGAGGCCGTCTTGCAAGCTCCCCGACCTCCTCCCATATCGGGGTGCGGGGTGGGGGTGGGACGTGGAGGAAGGGATGCAGGGGGAGGGGGGTCATCGCTGTGTTCTGGAGGGTTGCTTCTGCAGAGAGCTGGATCTGTCCGCAGCAGCCCAGCTCACCCTGATCCCTGCACCCCCCCATCCCACCTCTAAATCAGAGGCTTAGCACCCCATCTTTACATATGTTTTGTAGTTAATTATATTTTTTTCTGACTTGAAAGCTCTGAGCAATTCGGGGGGGGGTGTTTGAGAGCCCCATTTAGGTCAAAGGGTGCACACTTGCCCATCTGGTTAACAAATGTCCAGCCTCCCCCCCACTTGCTTCCTTCCCCTCCTCCCCCATTTCCCAAGCTTCTTCCCTGCAGATCTCCTTCATTCCAGGCTGCAAAGCCCCACCCAGGGAGAAAAGAGAAGTTCTGGTAGGTGGAGACTTGGTGATCCAAGTGCAATGGTCCTCTGTGCAGAAAGGAGAAAGCTCCAAAAACAAAAATCTCCAACAAAATCAGTGATGGCAGCCTATGGCTTTGACCTCACCTGCCCGCCCTCCCTCTCCCCCCCTACCACCACCAGGGGGTGGGAAGCCTGTCTTGTCCGTTGAATTGTTGGAGTGTAGACCTTTTGGCCTCATTTGCCACAGGGAAAGCCCCTTGTCCGTGTGTGTGTGTGTGTGTGTGTGTGTGTGTGTGTGCTTAGAGGTTCTGTTCATGTCTCTTGGGTGGCCTGCCTGCGTTGGCTAGGGCAGCCTTCCCAGATTGGAAGGCCTGAGTAACAGAGTCCTTCCATCTTATCCAAGATCTGGAGCTAGTCTGTCAGCTTTCACCCCAGCCCAAGGCTGATCTTTATCTGTTATCTTCTTTCCTGCAGGGTTGAGGGTGGGGTGGGGAAGTAGGGGAGGTAGTGGGGTGAGCCAATGTTTTAGCTTCACTGAATTTCACTTTCTCTTCCGTGACTGAGCTGGGCCAGATGTTAGACTGCTGGGTAGAGTAGTAGATAGTAGTTCTAGTAGTAGGTGCTTAGATCTCTGCAGTATGCAAAGTAGGTGCTTAGATCTTGTGCAGTTTTGTTTGTTTCTGTTTGTGTGCTGGCCCTGGGGCTTGGTTTCAAGGTCTGGACACTGTCCCTTAGCTCTTTCGCTCAAAGGTGACCCTCTATCACTTAACCACCACTTCTACTTTTTGGTGGTTAATTGGAGATAGAAGTCCTAACGGTTCTCCTGACCAGGCTGGTTTCTAACTTCCATTTTCAGATCTCAGTTTGAGTAGTTAGGACTATAGGTTTGAGTCACTGGCTTTGTTTCTTTTAAAGTAAGCTTTTAACTTTGTAATCATTTTAGATGTGCAGCAAAGCTACCAAGATGGAGTTCCTCTTGGAAGTCTGGTTCCTCACGGAGTTGCCTTCGTTAGTGTCTGGTTTGATTGATGTATATTTGTTAAAACTATGAAATCAGCTGGATGCAGGTGATTTACTGTCATCCTAGCTACTCATGGGGCGGAGATCTGAGGATAATGGTTTGAAGCCAGCCTGGTCAGGAAAATCTAAGAGACTTACTCCAACTACACCCTCTCTTAACTACACCCTCTCCCCCCCACAAACAAAAACAAAAACAAAAGATGGAAGTGTCACTAAGGCTCCAGTGGAAGAGCGTTAGCCTTGAGCAAAAAAGAAACTCAGCACACATACCCAGGCCCTAAGCCCCATGAGTTCCCCATTAATGTCTTCTTTCAGTTTCAGGGCCATGGCTGAAGGGACCACTTTGGTTCATTGGAGATAAAGAGTCTCACAGACTTTTCTCCTGCCCAGGCTGGCCTTGAATTGCGATCCTCAAGTCTCAGCCTCCTGAGTAGCTAGGATTACCTTGGGCTTTCTACCAGCAAACTTCATACCCTCAGGCTAGCCCTTCCACACATGTAATTACACCCCTTTCATGGGTGAGGAAATGGAAGGCAGGGAGGGGGTAAGGTATTTGCAGTCTCAGATGTGGTAGGATTTTTAACCCAGGTCTGTGATTTGTACCCGAGTTTCTGTTTCCTGAGGCCTTTGCCCTTTGCAGGGATGGCTAATACTTTGTGCCAGGCCTGGTACCCCCAGCAGTGGGAAACCAATGAAGTGTATTCTAGAAACTTCCCTGAGCCCAGAGTCAACCCTACAGTGTGAATCAGGGTGCTTTAGAATTGGGAGAAATTCTCGTACCTTACACCTCCAGCTCAGCTCTCTGTGCTGGTGCTCGATCTCAGGGTCTTATGATTTTGCTTAGCTTTTCACTCTAGGCTGTGTTTAATCCCTTCTGACCTTTTGTGGATTAGCTGGAGAAGATCAGATCTGTCTGCCTGGGCTGGCTTTGAACTGTGATCTTCAGAACTTAGCTTCTTGAGTAGTGAGGTCGACAGTGGTACCCGATTCTGCTCCAGTGTTTTCTGTTTTTGTTTTTGGTCGGTCACTCAGGGTCTGGGTACTATCTCTGAGCTTTTTTTGCTCAAGGCTAGTGTGCTACCACTTTGAGCCAAAGCGCCAAGTCCGGTTTTCTAGTGGTTCATTGGAGATAAGAGTCTCAGCAGCTTTCCTGCCCTGGGCTGGCTTGGAACCTCGATCCTCAGATCTCAGCCTCCTGAATAGCCAGGATTACAGGTGTGAGCCACCAGTGCCTGGTTTCCAGTCATTCATTTACTGTGATGTGCGGCCCCCAGATCCAGACTTTGCCTCCTTTCCATCCACCCAAAACCATAAAGCAGAGTAAAACGCTTTCTTTCCATCGTATTCCATTACCCCACAGGCAATTCAACCTCCTGGTTATCATCACCAGTGACATCAGGCATTAAATGACCCGGCCACCCTTCCATCCCTCATACAGCATATCTAGCCTATTGGCCACCTCAGCCTTCTGCCTCAGGACCTTTGCATATGCTTTCTGCATTCACCCAGGGAGTCCGCTGGATGAGCCACTTCCCTAGCTTCTAATTCATTTCCTCTAAGCCACTGATTTATTTACAGTAGACCGAAAACCCCACTAGGTGGGGCAGGGACCAAATACCATTGTTTATATCTAGGAGCCTAGGGCCAACAATCATTGCTTCATAAATATTTGTGGAGTGAACACTGTAGGAAACCTTGGTTAGTAACCTACCCGGGACCTGTCTTCCTTAGTCATTAACATGACCTTTCATTCCGGGGAGTGGAGACCCATTTCAGGAAGCTCCAGGACAGGGAAGGTCTGCCAGGTATATAAAGAATCTTCTGGAACGAATGGCAGGAAGCAGAGGTGGCATGCCTCATGGCCGTGATTTACTGGGCCAGCTCATGTTTTGTCTGTAGGACGGTGTCATGAGCATTAAATGTGCACGCTTACCACCCTGGCAGCAAGTCTGAAGGGAAGGTATGAGTGAATACCTCCGCTTAAGATGCAGGGCTGGGTGTGGTGGCTCACGCCTGTAATCTCAGGAAGCTGAGATCTGATTATCTCCAGTGAACCACCCAAAGGCCGGAAGTGGTGCTGTGGTTCAAGTGGTAGAGCTCTGTAGCCTTGAACTCAGGGCCTGGACACTCTTTGTGTAGCTTTGTTTCCAGCTCATTTCTTTCTGTGATGATCCTCGTTGGTCAACGTCTCTCCTCCTTTTTCCTGACCGTCTAGCTCTCCAAGCTAGGCAGCTTTTCGTGGGATAATTGTGACGGAGGGAAGGACCCTGCAGTGATTCAGAGCCTCACGCTGGAACCGGACCCCATCGTAGTTCCTGGAAACGTGACCGTGAGCGTCCAGGGGAAGACCCAGGTCCCCCTCAGCTCCCCTCAAAAGGTGAGCACGGGGTAGTGAATTAGGGGTAGAGGTCGGGGGAAGGCTCAGTGACCATGATGATCGGATAGCTCTGGGTGGCAGTTTTGGTTTAGGTGTTGGTGGTGGTACTGGGGCTTGAACTCAGGGCCTCACACTGGCCCTACCGGCCTCCAGCCCTGTTGCGCTGGAGTTATTTTTCAGACAAGGGTCTCACACATCTGCCTGAAACTGGCCATGGACTATGATCTTTTTACCTACACCTCTGGAGTTTACAGAGAGGCACCACCATACTCGGCTTGTTTGTTGAGATGGGGGCAGGGGGGAGGACACTGTTTTACTCACGTTTTGCCTGGGTTGGCTTTGAACTGTGATCTTCCTGATCTCTTCTACCCCAGTAGAAAATCCATTTATTGGAGTCATGTGCTCTCTAGGAAGAATCACCACTTTTCTAGAATGCTCTTCTACGTTCTACAGAATAGTTCTGGCCTCAGCTCTCTTAAAACTAGTTTTGTCTTGATTTTTTTCTTTCTTTCTTTTTTTTTTTGTTGGTCATGGGGCTTGAACTCTGGGCCTGGCCACTGTCCCTGAGCTCTTCAGCTCAAGGTGAATGCTCTACCACTTGAGCCACAGCGCCACTTCTGGTTTTCCGGTGGTTAATTGAAGAATCTCACAGACTTTCTTGCTCTGGCTGGCTTGCACCAGAATCCTGAGATCTCAGCCTCCTGAGTAGCTTGGATTATAGGCATGAGCCACCAGTGCCTGGTAATTATTTTTTTTTAAGCTTCTAGATTTGGGGTGGGTATGGGTAACTCACACCTGTAATCCTAGCTACTCAGGAGCCTGAGATCTGGGGATCATGGTTCAAAGCTTCCTGGAGCAAGAACAGTCCATGAGACTCTTTTATCTCTGACAAATCACCCAAAAGCCAGAAGTGGAGCTGAGACTCCCAAGTGGTAGAGCGCTAGCCTTGAACACAAAAGCTCAGGGTCAGGGTCTAGGCCCTGAGTTCAAGCCCCAGGACTGGCACCCAAAAAAGCTAACTGAAGAAATAAATTCTAGGGGCTGGGAAGGTGGCTCAGTGGCAGAGTGCTTGCCTTGCATGCATGAGGCCCTGGGTTCGATTCCTCAGCACCACATAAAGAAAAAGGCCCGAAGTGGCGCTGTGGCTCAGTTGGTAAAGTGCTAGCCTTGAGCTGAAGAGCTCAGGGACAGCTCCCAGGCCTAGAATTCAAGCCCCACGACTGACCAAAAAATAAAATAAAATAAAATAAATTCTAGATTGGGAACCGGTCTCTGGGACAAGCCTAGGCTTGACCCAATCACAGCTCCGGCCTCTTGGGAATCTTGAGCAATCACTAAGTTAATTAGTGATTCCCACGGGACAGTCGCTGTTAGCTGGGTCTGTGGATGCAGACAGAAGTCGGGTCTATGTAGCAATGCTCTGTATCTGGGCTGGGCCGCTGCCTTTATTTACTTGGTACTCAATGGTAGGGTTGCTAGCCAAGCTCGGTGCCCTCCAATCCGGGCGCCAGGACAGAATTTACTCCAGATCAGAGGCCGAATGGACACTGGCTTGTTTGTCTGCCTGTGTTGTGTGAACACTGTTTCCTGGGCCCCCTTTGTGGAATCCTGGGTGCCAATGCCAGCCTACGCTGGGCATGTGCCTGGCCATGGTGTTTCTAGAATGCTCATGCTGTGCAGCTGCTCTAGAGCTAAAAGCAGGTGAAACTGCTCTTCCTGGCTTCTGAGCAACATTTAAGTAGCCTTCACCAGCTGGGTGCTGGTAGCTCACGCCTGTAATCCTAGCTACTCAGGAGGCTGGGATCTGAGGATCGTGGTTCAAAGTTAGCCGCACCAGGGAAGTCTGTAGGACTCATCTCCAATTAAGCACCAGAAAACCAGTAGTAGAGCTGTGATTCCAAGTGATAGAGCGTTAGCCTTGAGCACAAAAGCTCAGGGACAGGTGCCCGGGCCCTGAGTTCAAGCCCCAGGACTGACTGGCTAACTCCCCCCTTGTCCCCTGCTCTTCCGCCCAAAACAAAACAACGCACAAGAACCTATCTGAAAAAATAAAGCAGGGCTGGGAAGGTGGCTCAGTGGTAGAGTGCTTGCCTTGCATGCATGAGGTCCTGGGTTCGATTCCTCAGCAACACATAAGCAGAAAAAGCCGGGAGTGGCGCTGTGGCTCAAGTGGTAGAGCGCTAGCCTTGAGCTGAAGAGCTGAGGGACAGCGCCCAGGCCCAGAGTTCAGGCCCCATGACCTACCAAAAAAATAATAAAAATAAAGCCTAATAATAATAATAATAATAATAATAAAAACCAGAATGGGACTGTGGTTCAAGTGGTAGCATAAGGCCCTGAATTCAAATCTAGTACTAGTGGGCAGGGTTGGGGAGAAACTCAGTAAACAGTGCTACAGTTAGCCAGTTAGTTTTTTCAGCACATGTGTTAATTTTTCTTTTCTTTTCTTTTTTTTGGGCCAGTTCTGGGGCTTGAACTCAGGGCCTGGGCACTGTCCCTGAGCTTCTTTTGCTCAAGGCTAGTGCTTTCTACCACTGGAGCCACAGCGCCACTTCTGGCTTTTTCTGTGTTATGTGGTACTGAGGAATCAAACCCAGGGCTTCTTGCGTGCTAGGCAAGCACTCTACCACTAAGCCACATTCCCAGCCCACATGTGTTAATTTCTGATTGGTGGATGGTGATAACTGGAAGGCCTGTAAGATTGTGTATGGTTCTGAGAGAGGAGAGGAACTCCACATTTGATTACTAATGCCTGCCAGGGGCAAGGGAAAGGGTAATAAGGGGATCTATGCTACAAAGTCGTTATCTCAGGATCAGATCTGGGAATACTGGCAACTTGATTGCTGCTGGCCTTTTTAAAGAGGAGTGCCTGGAATGAGGAGGGGTGTGGGAGAAAGTGGAGGTGGGGCTGGGAGGGTGGCTCAGTAGAGTGCTTGCCGTGCATGCATGAAGCTCTGGGTTTGCTCCTTAGCACCACAAATGCAGAAAAGGCCAGAAGTGGCACTGTGGCTCAACTGGTAGAGTGCTAGCCTGGAGCAAGAGCAGCTCAGGGACAGTGTCCAGGCCCTGAGTTCAAGCCCCAGGACTGGCATAAAACAACAAATAAGAAAAGAAAGAAAGAAAGAGTACCTTAACTTTTTTTTTTTAACTCCTTCCTCACCAAATCTTTTCTTCCCAGGTGGAATTGACCGTGGAGAAGGAAGTGGCCGGTTTCTGGGTGAAGATCCCCTGTGTGGAGCAGCTGGGCAGCTGTACTTATGACAATGTCTGTGAAATGCTTGATAATTACATCCCCCCAGGACAAACCTGCCCAGAGCCCCTGTACACCTACGGCCTTCCCTGCCACTGTCCCTTTAAAGAAGTAAGTACTAGCCAGGCCCTGGCCTGCAATCTTAGCTACTCAGGAGGCTGAGATCTGAGTAATCGTGGTTCAAAGCCAGCCTGGGCAGGAAAGTCTGTGAGACTCGTATCTCCAGTAAACCACCAGCAAACCAGAAGTAGTGCTGTAGCTCAAAGTGGTAGAGTGCTAGCCTTGAGCAGAAAAGCTCAGGGACAGTGCCCAGGCCTTGAGTTCAAGCCCCACAACTACCACCACCACCAATAACAACAAAAAGTAAGTACTGCTGGGCGCTGTGGCTCACGCCTGTCATCCTAGCTACTCAGGAGCCTGAGATCTGAGGATCGCAGTTCAAAGCCAGCCTGGGCAGGAAAGTCTGTGAGACTCATCTCCAATAAACCATCAGAAAACTGGAAGTGGCGCTGTGGCTCAAGTGGTAGAACTCTGGCCTTGAGCTGAAGAGCACAGGGACTACAATGCCCAGGCCCAGAGTTCAAGCCCCATGACCCCCCACCAAAAAAAAAAAAAAAAAAAAAGAGTAAATACTTAGGAAAGATGTAGTTAAGAGAGTCCAAAGGGCCGGAAGGGTGTGGAGAGAGGGTCTGCTGATAGATCTCTGTGTGCCTCAACTTAGCCATCTGTAAAATGGGCATGTTGAACTTGGACCTTTAGCTATGGCCGTTCACCTTTGTGGTCCTTAGAGAATCTGAGGACCCACTGGAGATCCACGGGGTTGGTTTCAGGAGGCTCTCCTCCACCCTCTCCCCTTGACCTCACACCCATTTTTATACAGGGTACCTACTCGCTGCCTTCCTCTGATTTCACGCTGCCCGACCTGGAGCTGCCCAGCTGGCTCAGTACGGGGAACTACCGGGTACAGAGCATCCTGAGCAGCGGAGGGGAGCGTCTGGCCTGCATCAAGATCGCCGTGTCCCTAAGGGGCAAATAACATGGCGCCCGCCACCACAGGAAGGAAGGGGTGCTGAACTGGGTGCTCCCCGATTTGGTATCCCCTCCCTCTTCCTGCCTCTTAACATCCACAGTCAAGGCCAGGGCCCTGCCCATGGGAAGGGTGTGGCATTTTTCAGGACCTCTGGGGACATCTGAGCTGCCTGTCACTTTCCCCCATGGCCCCTGTACCATGGACTTGTGCGCTCTCTCTCTCTCTCTCTCTCTCTCTTTCTCTCTCTCTCTCTTTCCCTTTTTTCTGCCAGTCCTGGGGTTTGAACTCAGGGCCTGGGCACTGTCCCTGAGCTTTTGCTCCAGGCTAGCACTCTACTACTTGAGCCACAGCGCCACTTCCGGATTTTTTTCTGTATATGTGGTACTGAGGAATCGAACCCAGGCCCTCACGCATGCGAGGCAAGCACTCTACCGCTGAGCCACCTTCCCAGCCCCTGTACTTCTCTCTTAAGAACTTCTTTTATTTCTCAAACCGTCAAGGACCAGGAATCCAAAAGGTTGGGGATTTTAACTGCACCATGATCCCTAGCTTGGCTTCCTAAAAATACCTCGTGACTTTGTTCCCTTTGTTCCTTTGTTCACAGACACTTAAAAGTATTATTCTCCCCCCCGGCCCCTGGTCCCCCCCCCCCCCCCCCCCCCGTGCTGGTGGCTCATGCTTATAAGTCCTTAGCTCCACACGAGGAGATCTGCAGGTCGAGGTTCAAAACCAGGAAAACTTGGGGAGACTCTCCCATGAACCAGCAACAAGCTCATGCCTGGAACTTTAGCTCCTCGGGAGGCTGAGATCTGAGGATCACAATTTGAAGCCACCAGGAAAAGTCCAGATGGCTCTTATCTCCAATTAACTACCAAAAAAACCAGACGTGGTGCTGTGGCTCAAGTGGTAGAGCACTAGTCTCAAGCAAAAGAAGCTCAGGGACAGCGCCCAGACCCTGAGTTCAAGCCCCAGTACCAGCAAAAAACCGTTGTGTGATTAAATTTGTATTCTTTTCTAATCTTATCTCACATCCACTCAGGTGCACCTGGAGAGACAGACTAGACACTGGTGTTGCTCTTGTGTGAGATTTATATTATATTATTATTATTTTTTGTCAGTCGTGGGGCCTGAACTCTGGGCCTGGGCACTGTCCCTCAGTTCTTCAGCTCAAGGCTAGCGCTCTACCACTTGAGTCACTTCCGGCTTTTTCTGCTTATGTGGTGCTGAGGAATTGAACCAGGGCCTCATGCATGCAAGGCAAGCGCTCTACCACTGAGCCACCTTCCCAGCCCCGAGATTTATTATAGAATGACACTTTTTTTTTTTTAAACGAATTCAAATGTGCCAATAAAAACAGGAAAGAGGCACAAGTCAGGGCCTCTAGAACCTGATTCCAACCTCCAACCTCAAGTCTCTACTTCCTCTTTTGTGCTGAATACTCTTTGGTATTCATGGCCAGGATAAATATCCCTCACCTTATCCCCAGATAAATATTATAAAAAGTCACCTGTGCCCTGGGCCCAGTGCTCAAGGTCAGTGTCAAGTTGAGGATGTGATTTCTCAGGGTGTGTCCAGTCTGTCTGTCCCTTCCTGCTTTGAGCAGGCCCAGTGGCTGCCATTTTGAGAATAACAAAGTTGTCCTCAAACACAATTTTTTTTTCCTATAGGAAGGTCAATTTTCCAATTTTTGATATGAAATCTTAGCCTTTTTAAAAAAATTGGCAATTACTATTATTTTTTGTACACTTAGGGCAGGTCAAAAAGGCTGTGTGACCTTCTTAGGGGAAAGAAATCTGGCTTACGGGTGTCCAGCTTATGACCTCTGGTAGGCTTTATCTTTTTAGTCTCGTATAACTTCTCTGGCATGAATTCTCCCTCCTCAGGCACA
This sequence comes from Dipodomys merriami, assembly GCF_024711535.1. Classification (NCBI taxonomy): domain Eukaryota; kingdom Metazoa; phylum Chordata; class Mammalia; order Rodentia; family Heteromyidae; genus Dipodomys; species Dipodomys merriami. The sequence goes on along the minus strand of NW_027202838.1, from coordinate 2,335,442 downwards.
AAATCTATAGCATCCAGCCCCAAAGAGAAAGCTTAGATGGCTTTCTCAGAGCTTCAAGCTCTGCAGCCTCTAAGCCCCGGGGGCAAGACAAAAAAGGAATGGTTGCTGAAGGGAGGGCACCCCAGCAGCTGTTTTGTGCAAGGAGGATCCCACTTTAGAGGATGGATGTGATGCCAGGCTTCCTGGATTTGTCCGCCACCCCCCTCTCCCCCAAACCAGCCTCCCTTTGAGATCTCACATAGCAATAAATCTTTCTAACTTGCTGAGTCTCCTGCTCCTTTGTGTGAAGGGCAAACGTCTTGGGAGAGGTACAGGGAATGGGAAGACATTGTTAGGACACAGCTCTGCTCTTGTTCATACGCTGTCCTTATCTCTGCTTCTCTGGAGCCATCACCACAGCTTTGTAACTTCAGGACTTCAACAACCTATGTGTCACGTCCCTGGGTCCTTCAGCCGGTGGCATCTCTAGTTCTCATTCATCCTGAATCTCCTCATTCACACAGGAAATCTTTTTGTGGGTGGTGGTGATGGTGGTTGTGAGGCTCGAACTCTCGGCCTGGTGGCTGTCTCTGAGATTTTCAGCTCAAGGCTAGTGCTTTGCCACTTGAGCCACAGCGCCAGTTCTGATTTTCTGGTGGTTCATTGGAGGTAAGAGTCTCACGGACATTCCTGCCCGGGCTGGCTTTGAACTGCGATCCTCAGATCTCAGCCTTTTGACTAGCTAGGATTACAGGTGTGAGCCACCAGAACCGGCTCTCTGGAAAATGAACAGGAGTGTAAATTTTACCTAAAGACAGATATATAATGAGACTGAAGAAATACACTTATCTCTTACTGACATATCTTCAGGGCAATGGGTAGTCGATTGAAAAATGATTTTTATATGAGTTTGCAGGACAAATCACACTTTTTGAACAATTTTCAGCGTACTGAAAAAGGTTTTAATGAACAAGTAGCCTAGTCATTCATTTCACTGTATGAGTAACCAAGACTGAGGGAAGATCTTGGGGGTCTTTGCCCTGGAGCTTCTAGAAAAGTCACAGGCTGAGCCAGTGGCTGGACTTAACTTTCCTATCTGTATGCCTGTGATTCTTCCACTTAGAATAGAAAATTCCTCTTTCTCCCTCATATGTACTCTGTGTGTGTGTGTGTGTGTGTGTGTGTGTGTGTGTGTGTGTGTGTGTGTGTGTGTGTGTGTGTGTGTGTGTGTGTGTGTGTGTGTGTGTGTGTGTGTGTGTGTGTGTGTGTGTGTGTGTGTACCAGCACTGGGGCTTGAACTCAGGGCCTTGTGCTTTTGCTTGGCTTTCGTTGTTGTCGATCATGGGGCTTGAACTCTGGGCCAAGGCGCTGTCCCTGAGCTCTTCAGCTCAGGACAAGTGTTCTACCACTTGAGCCACAGCGCTACTTCTGATTTTCTGGTAGTTAATTGGAGATAGGAACCTCACAGACTTTCCTGCCTAGGCTGGCTTTGAACAATGATCCTCAGATCTCAGCCTCCAGAGTAGCCAGGATTATAGATGTGAACCAATAAAGACTTTTCCTAAATGTGGTGCAGTATAGCTACATCAGCACCTGCCATAGAGAAAACAGATTCACAGCTATCCCCTGCCTGGGATACTATGGTCAGCAGCACCCTCTCTACTATGTGAAGTTTATGTCATGAATGACTGAAGATTTTCATACAGAGATACAAAAGAGATCTAAAATCCAAAAAGGTAGACGGGCACCAGTGGCTCACACCTGTCATCCTAGCTACTTAGGAGGCTGAGATCTGAGGATTGTGGTTCAAAGCCAGCCCAGACCAAAAAAAAAAAAAAAAGTCCTGTGAGACTTATCTCCAATGAACCAACAGAAAACCAGAAGTGGCGCTGTGGCCCAAGGGCTAAAGCGCTGGCCTTGAGCAAAAGAGCTCAGGTACCGCGCCCAGGTCCTGAGTTTAAGCCCCAGGACCAACGCCAACAATAACAAAACATCCAAAAAAGGCGAAAACTTGAGAGGCTTCTTGTGTCATCCCCCTGGCCCTTCAGAAAGATAAGGGAAGTATTTATTTATTTATTTTGGGTCCGGTTGTGGGGCCTGAACTCTGGGCCTGGGTGCTGTCCCTCAGCTCTTCAGCTCAAGGCTAGCGCACTACCACTTGAGCCACAGCACCACTTCCAGCTTTTTCCTTTTTGCTCATGTGGTGCTGAGGAATGGAACCCAGGGCCTCATGCATGCAAGGCAAGCGCTCTACCACTGAGCTACCTTCCCAGCCCCAGGGAAGTATTTATTAATAGAGAGATGGGGCTGGAAAGGTAGCTTAGTGGTAGAGTGCTTGCCTAGCATGCATGGAGCCCTGGGTTTGATTCCTTAACACCACATACACAGAAGAAGCCAGAAGTGGCGCTGTGGCTCAAGTGGTAGAGCCTTGAGCAAAACAAGCTCAGGGACAGTGCCCAGGCCCTGAGTTCAAGCCTCAGGACTGGCAAAAATGAAAAAAATAAAAATAAAACAGATGTTGGAGTATGATGAATGTATATATATATAAATGTATATATAGCATCCAAATGGAAATGCATGGGGGGGATGGGCGGGGACAGGGGGGTCTAGTAGCATATAAATAGATAATTATACATGGATGCCACTGGTAAAGTTGACTCTGGAATAGAAGTTGTGTTGGGTCAGCTCGTAGAGGGCTTGGTAGGTCCCAAATATACACCCTAACAGGCCCAGGATGCTGATCAGGACGTCCTTGGCAATGGTGACAAAGCTGATGTCCTCAGAGTAGAAGGTGGTGATCTCTAGCAGCGGGGGGATGATGAGGGCCAGGGCGCTGCTGCTCACCGAGCCCACCAGAGAGATGACCAGGTCCAGCCGGGGAATGAGCACGGCCAGCACGCCTGCGGGGGGGGGGGGAGGGGAAGGAAAATCATTGAATGCTTCTGGCAGGAAGAAAGAAAGGAGGCTGAGATCCAAGGATCACAGTTCAAAGCCAGCCTGGGCAGGAAAGTCCATGAGACTCTTATTGCCAATGAACCACCAGCAATCCAGAAGTGGCACTGTGGCTCAAGTGGTAGAGCGCTCGCCTTGAGCTGAAGAGCTGAGGGACAGCGCCCAGGCCCAGAGTTCAAGCCCCACAATGAAACCAAAACCCAAATCAAAACACACCACCTAGAGCCCGAGGCATATAGATGGATGGCACTGGAGATCCCTGCTCTCTTCAACTCCAGGTTTAATCATCATGGAAAGCTCATGTGGATTGTGTCTACGCCATTAATAGCTTGCCTTCTCCCACACAAGGCGTGAACAGTGTTTCTGAGACTGTTCCCATGCCAGCCACCTGCCCGTTCTTGGCATGGCACACCGAGTTAGGCTGGGTAGACTTGGTGGCGGCAGCAGCTACAACAAGGCCTCTGAAGGCAGACTCTAGCAGATCTTTATTCCCGGTGACAACATTGTTGAATAATGACCTGGTGATGCTGTCATCATTTCCTCTTCTGGCTTTCCCAGAGACCAAAGCGAGTCTGAACTTCCTTTCTCCACCCGGCTTGTAAGAACTGGTGTGCCTCTGAATAACAGTCATTTCCATTGTTCCTTTTTCAAAAGACTCTTTAAGAGGCCGGGAAGGCGGCTCAGTGGTAGACCAGTTGCCTAGCTCAGTGGTAGACCAGTTGCCTAGCATGCATGAAGCCCTGGGTTCCATTCCTCAGTCCCATATACCCAGAAAAAGCCAGAAGTGGCGTTGTGGTTTTAAGCGGCAGAGTGCTAGCCTTGAGCAAAAGCAGCTCAGGGATAGTGCTCAGGCCCTGAGTTCAAGTCCCAGGACTGGCCACACACACAAAAAATCTCATAGACTTTTAACACCCAAGCTGGCTTCCAACCTCCATCCTCCAATCTCATTCCTTCCTGAGTAGAATAGTTGATTGAAAAATGATAGGGCTGGGGTAGGTCCTCCCCCCTGCCCTCCCCCTCCCTTGAGTGGCTTCCTGCCATGGTACTGGGCATAGAGCACCTTCTTGGTAACTTACAGGTGAGGCACACCAGGGCAGTGCGGACTGTCAGGTCTACAAACAGCGCCCAGCTCTCGGACACATGGGACAGGGCGAAGGGGATGATGATCTCGGCTGGAACGTGAAATTGCAGCACGTAGGTAAAGAAAATCCCCACGGAGTACATCAGCTTCACCGACTGGTAGAGCCTGCGGGCGGACAGGAAGAGGCTCTGGAGATGCTGACCGCGGTGCTGTGCAGAAGCTGGTCCTGTTTTGGGGGTCCCTGACCAACGAGGCTGCAGGGACTCTGGGGCCTGAAGCCTGCGGCGGCTCATTCTGAAGTGACAGGATGAGGGGTCTGGAAGTTCATTTGGCCTTTTTCTTCTTTCAGTTTGTTTTTTGTTTTAAAGGTCCTACCTGCATAGATCACTTTCACAGGACAAAAGTCATAAATGTAGCCAGGCACTGGTAGCGCATGCCTGTCGTCCTAGCTACTCAGGAGGCTGAGAGCTGAGGATCCTGGTTCAAAACTGACCTGGGTAGGAAAGTTGATGAGACTTTGTGTGTGTGTGTGTGTGTGTGTGTGTGTGTGTGTGTGTGTGTGTGTGTGTGTGTGTGTGTGTGTGTGTGTGTGTGTGTGTGTGTGTATTGGTCGTGGGGCTTGAACTCTGGGTCTGGGTGCTGTCCCTCAGCTCTTCAGCTCAAGGCTAGCGCTCTACTACTTGAGCCACAGCGCCACTTCCAGTTTTCTGGTGGTTTATTGGAGATAAGAGTCTTATGTACTTTTCCTGCCCAGGCTGGCTTTGAACCACGATCCTCAGATCTCAGCCTCCTGAGTAGCTAGGATTACAGGTAAGAGCCACCAGTACCTGGCTCATTTCTTTTTTTTTGGCCAGCACTGGGACTTGAACTCAGGACCTGGACACTATCCCTGAGCTGCTTTTGCTCAAGGCTAGCACTTTACCAATCAGGCCACAGAGTCATTTCTGGCTTTTTCTGTGTATATGGTACTGAAGAATTGAAGCCAGGGTTTCATGCATGCTAGGCAAGCACTCTACCACTAAGCCATATCCCCAGTCCCTATTTCTATTTTTTTTTTGGGTCGGTCGTGGGGCTTGAACTCTGGGACTGGGCGCTGTCCCTCAGCTCTTCAGCTCAAGGTCAGAGCTCTACCACTTGAGCTACAGCGCCACTTCCGGTTTTCTGGTGGTTTATTGGAGATAAGAATCTCACAGACTTTTCCTGCCCAGGCTGGCTTTGAACCACGATCCTCAGATCTCAGCCTCCTGAGTAGCTAGGATTACAGGCCTGAGCCACCGGTGCCCAGCAGTATTCATGTCTGAACTCAGCCTGGCACTTGCTGGGCAGGTCTTCTAACCCTTGAGCCACATTGCCTCATTCTTTTGCCTTAGATACATTTCTTCCAGAGAGGGGTGTCTTGTTGTTCCTCCCTTCCCATCCACCCCCCAGGATTGGTCTCAGACTGTGTTCCTTCTGCCTATTCCCCTTTGGAATTAAGAGGACAGGCGTTCACTACCACGCCCAGCTTACTGGTTGAGATGGTGTCCCACAAACTTTTTGCCCAGGCTGGCCTCCAACCATGATCCTCCCAATCTCTGCCTCCCAAGTGGTGACATTACAGGCAGGACACACTGCATCTAGCCTGGTGGTATTATTGGGAAGGGACAATTATTATTATTTTTTAGGGTTTCTCTGTGGAAATTTATGATGAGTAGGATCCCCCTAGTAGGGGCAAATCGATCCCGCTTGGTACTTAGGATTTCTGGCTAGATGCCAGGAAGGAGCGGGCTCAGTTCAAGGAGGCCAAGAGGAAGCTCATTTACTAACAGCTGGCTGACACCTGACTTGTGTAAAATAAGGCACAACTTCAAAAACATTCCACATCCTTGATGTCAGCTGGTCATTTCCAGGGCATAGCGGAGGCGGGTGAGGCTGGGAAGATCTGGCTAGTTTTATAGCACTGCAGTTTTACCAAGTGAACGCTCCATTCACCGAAGCCCCAGGCTGCGGGGACACAGAACCACAGCCAATGGTCCATGGGGACTGACTCCCTAAGCACTTACATATAAACTATTATATCCATGGGACTGGGAAGGTGGCCCAATGGTAGAGTGCTTGCCTCACATACATGAGGCCCTGGGTTCGATTCCTCTGTATCACATAAGCAGAAAAAAGCTGGAAGTGGTGCTGTGGCTCAAGTGGTAGAGTGCTAGCCTCACCTCAAGCTAAAGAGCTGAGGGACAGCGCCCAGGACTAGAGTTCAAGCCCCACGACCACCACCACCAACAAAAAACACACCAAAAGCCCAAAATATTATGTACAAAAATATATAATTATAGTATGTATTTATATATTAATTTTAATATAACATTATCTATAAATTTAAATTTATCATAACATATAATAATAACATATATTATAATAAATGTATTATGTTATTATACTATACCTCTAATATATGTATATGTTATATACATGTATATATATTATACATGTAATATATACATATAGTATAAATACAAATTATATAAATAATATATGTTATATATCAATATATAGTTACATATTGTACGATATGAGTTATAATTATATTATATAATTATAACATTACATATTATGCCCTATTATATATCAAACATATATCAAACATATATATAAAAGTATATAAATATAAATATATAAAAATAAATATATATATAAAACAGCTAATATATGTAATATTTATATTATATATATATATATATGTATTTAAGGTGCTTATATATTGTGCTGGTCCTGAGGCTTGAACCCTCAGGGCTTGGACACTATCCCTTAGCTTTTGTGCTCCAGGCTGGACTCTACCACTTATGCCACAATTCTACTTCCGGCCTTTTGGCGATTCATTGGAGAGAAGTATCTCATGGACTTGTCTGCCTGGGCTGGCTTTGAACCGCAATCCTCAGATCTCAGCCTCTTGAGTAGCTGGGGTTACAGGTGTGAGCCACTAGTGCCCAGCTCATTTTTGTACATTATTAAAGCAATGCAGTCCACCACGTGTCCGGGGGCTGTGGTGGGCTCTCGGGCTTCGGGCTTGGCCTTGCTCTGGGTGCTCCGGACGAGCCAGACTGAAGCTTTGCCAGCTGCTATGGAAGGATATGACTCACTGAGCCCGCCTGGAGGGGCTGCCCGGTCACTCTGAGCTCAGCTCATGCCTCATGGAAGGAGGTATGAGCAGAGATATAAGCAATTAGGTGTGGCTTTGGGATTAGGATTGCTTTTTTATTCGGTGCCAGTCCAGGGTCTTGAACTCAGGGCCTGAATGCTGTCCCTGAGCTCTTTATCTCAAGGGTAGCACTTTACCACTTGAGCCACAACTCCACTTCCAGCTTTTTGGTGATTCATTAGGCAGAAGTGTCTCATGGACTTTCCTGCCCGGTTTGGCTTTGAACCTCGATCCTCAGCTCTCAGCCTCCTGATAGTTGGGATGACAAGGGTGAGTCTCAGGCCTCTCCAGCTGGGATTACTTATTACTGGACTGTAAGGTAGCTTCTCCTGACTGATGCATACAGGTTAGGATCATTCCTCATTGTACACAAGTTGGATGTGAGGAGACACGTCCCAAGTCAGAGAAGAGCTCGGATGCAAAGCTCTTTAGCTTCGATCATGCATCATGCATGCTTGCCTAACTGGTGCCCCAATTGCTCCATACTAGTACAGCTCTGGCCAGAGCAACTGGCACTGGCCATGCGCATTTCGTGTCATCCTCAAAATGCTTCCTGGAAGAGCCAGACGGGCTCAGTGGGAAGGTGGCTCAGTGGTAGAGTGCTTGCCTAGCATGCATGAAGCCCTGGGTTCCATTCCTCAATACCACATACACAGAAGAAGCCAGAAGTGATGCTGTGGCTCAAGTGGTAGAGTGCTTGCCTTGAGTAAAAAAAGCTCAGGGACAGTGCTCAGGCCCTGAGTTCAAGCCCCAGGACTTGAACAGAAAAACCATTGCTAACTCTGGTTAAAACAATTAAATGAGATAGTACACAGGGCCTGGATTATCAAAGAGACCTCGTCTATAATATGCCTTCCATCTATTATAGTGAATCCTAACCCTCACGCTGAATGTTGGTTGCCAATGGCAACGGTAGGACATGTTTGCTGTGCTGCTAAGGCTCAGTTCTCAGGTCCTCTCCCTCCCTCTCCCCCACCGCTCCCCTCCCACCCCTGCCCCCAGGCTGACAGGGACATACCAGCAGTTGGGTAAGTTGAGGGTGATGCTGGCCCTTGTGTCCGATCCAAACTTCATATAGCCTAGTGTCCCCAGGCAGATGTAGAGGGAGATGACAAGGGACATCCCCAGGTAGAGAACGAAGGAAAACTTCTGTGGGTTCTTCATCTGGTTTTTGAGAGGTAGTACCTGGAGGGGGAGAATATGAGAGAGAGTGAGGGGGGGAGGGAGGGAGGGAGGGAGGGAGGGAGGAAGGAAGGAAGGAAGGAAGGAAGATTACAATGTAGACATTGAAAATCACAACCAGGGCTGGGAATGTGGCTCAGTGGTAGACCAGTTGCCTAGCATGCATGAAGCCCTGGGTTTGATTCCTCAGTACCTCATACACAGAAAACGCCAGAGGTGGCGCTGTGACTCAAGTGGTAGAGTGCTAGCCTTGAGCAAAAGAAGCTCAGGGACAGTGCCCAGGCCCTGAGTTCAAGCTCCAGGACTGGCAAAAACAAACAAACAAACAAAAAAAAAAGAAAAAAAAAGAGAAAATCACAACCAGCTCCCCACAGCACTGCCCACTGGTACCCCTCAGCTCACCATGCCCACGCCTTCAAAGGCGAAGATGGCTGCCCCGAAGAATAGCAAGAAGGTCTTCCAGTTGGCCACCAGCGGTAGGTTCCCAGGATGGGGGATCCCCTGGAAGAGGCAGAGGAAGGTCACAGGTTGAGGTCATACCAAACAGTGTTTAGAGCACCTTAAGGCTCCTTTTTTAAAATTAATTAACTTTATCTATCTATCTATCTATCTATCTATCTATCTATCTATCTATCTATCTATCTATCTATCTATCTATCTATCTATCTATCTATCTATCTATCTATGTGTGTCGGTTGTGGGGCTTGAACTCTGGGCCTGGGCGCTGTCCCTCAGCATTTCAGCTCAAGGCTAGCACTCTACCACTTGAGCCACAACACCACTTCTGGTTTTCTGGTGGTTCATTAAGAGATGAGTCTCACAGTCTTTCCTGCCCTGGCTGGCTTTGAACCGTGATCCTCAGATCTCAGCCTCCTAAGTAGCTAGGATTACAGGCATGAGCCATGGGTACCCAGCTAACTTATTTATTTTTGTGCTAGGCAGGGCCTGGGCGCTGTCCCTGAGCTTCAATGCTCAAGGCTGGCACTCTGCCACTTGAGTCACAGCTCTTCTTCTGGCTTTTTTTTTTTTTTCCATTGGCAATAAGTCTCATGTACTTTCCTGCCTGCGCTGGCTTTGAACTGTGGTCCCCAGATCTCAGCCTCCTGAGTAGCTAGGATTACAGGCATGAGCCAGTGACACCTAACTCCTTAGTTTTTAAATTTTTTAATTTTACATTTGTTTTTTAAATTGTTGTGATAGCTAGGCACCAGAATAGGAGCTAGGGAGACAAAGTGAGTGAAATTACTTAAAAGAACAAAAACCACACCAAAAAATGGACTCTCTGTTGAACAATTTCTTATCTATAAACTGGCAGTCAAGATAGTTCTTGCAGGGCTGGGAATATGGCTTAGTGGTAGAGTGCTTGCCTAGCATGCATGAAGCCCTGGGTTTGATTCCTCAGTACCACATACACAGAAAACACTGGTGGTAGTGCTGTGGCTCAAGTGGTAGAGTGCTAGCTTTGAGCAAAAGAAGCTCAGGGACAGTGTCCAGGCCCTGAGTTCAAGCCCCAAGACTAGCCAAAAAAGAAAAGAAAAGAAAAAAAAAAGATAGTTCTCCCAAAACAGGACAGTGGCGAAGGCTCTGTAAGTTAAAGATGTGGCATTAATTAGCTCCAATTCATCTTCGGCTTCATCATCTATGCACGCGTCTTACCATTGCTACCATGTTTGTGGGTTACTGAATCAGCCTTAATGTCCTTGGCTGATTGCAGCCTGTGAGAGAGTGGACATCCCATTTATTTGCATACATGAATGCTGTCACTAAATCTCCAGCCCTTTGCACAAGGTCTCAAAACACAGAAGGAATTCTGAATTACTGAATGAGTCACTGTGACTCAACCCAGTGGTGGTGGTGATGAGAAAGATGTTGATATGATGAATAGCGTGTGTGTGTGTGTGTGTGTGTGTGTGTGTGTGTGTGTGTGTGTGTGTGTGTGTGTGTGTGTGTACTGGGATTTGAACTAAGGGCCTAGGATACTCTCCCTTAGTTCCCCCCCCCCTCAAAGCTGGTGCTCTACCACTTGAGCCACAGCTCCACTTCCAGCCTTTTGGTGGTTGATGGGAAATAAAGAGTCTCACAGACTATTCTTGTCAGGGCTGGCTTTGAACTGCAATCTTCAGATCTCAGCCTCCTGAGTAGCTAGGATGAAAGGCGTCAGCCACCAATGCCTGGTGATAAAGAGCTTTTGTTGTTGTTGTTTCTAGATGTCATCTTGCAGGGCCTGCTCAGAGCAGGTGTTCATTTTCCTCTCCTGGGGTCTCAGAGGCCCTGTACCAATCACCGCCCTCTCTTCCACCGACCCGATCGGGGGCCACAGACCTGGATGATATACTCAAAGATCAGAGCCATGCTTCCCAGGGTGGTGACGCTGGCCAGCGTGGAGAAGATGGACAGCACCCTGAGGTTCTGAATGAGCACCATCAGCACCAGGAAAGGCAGGATGGACAGCATGTAGAAGCGAATGTCCAGGATGGGGCCCAGCACCAGGATCTGTCTGGGCTGGCATGTGTTGGAGGTGGTGGGAGCTTCCTCCACAATCTACGGAGAGTAATGAGATGCAAAGTTGCTAATAGCACTGGGTGCCTGCTTCTGCTGCAATCCCAATGAATGGCCCAGAAGTAATTTTCCAACAATTAATTTGAATGATTCATAATTAAAATAACAAATCTTATTTAAATTAATTTTAAATTAAAATTGTTTTAATTCAAATATTTTTAATGATCTTTATATCTTATTTTATTTTATTTTATTTTGCCTGTCCTGGGGTTGGAACTCTGGGCCTGGGCGCTGTCCCTCAGCTCTTCAGCTCAAGGCTAGCGCTCTACCACTTGAGCCACAGCGCCACTTCCGGCTTTTTTCTTTTTGCTTATGTGGTGCTGAGGAATCGAACCCAGGGCCTCAGGCATGCAAGGCAAGCGCTCTACCACTGAGCCACCTTCCCAGCCCTTGCTCTAACTTTTTAATGGTCCATTTTGAATGTGATTCCCAGGATTCTGGGGTCTACTCTGGCAGTAGAAACAAACAAAGCCACACCCCCTCCCACGATTCAAATGCTATGCCTTTGCTAATTGGACCCTAGCTGGGACCCTGCTCTGCTTTACCCCTATCTATCCAGAAGAGCCCTCTTTACCTGTTGTAAATTGTCTGCCATGAACATAAAATAAACGCTGCAGAAGCCCAGCTGTGTGACAATTAACATAAAGCTGACCGTGTACCTGGGAAAGAAGAGGTAGAGACAGGGAGAAAACAAACCTCAATATTATATTTTATTTATATGTGTATTTCTTGTGTTGGTCTTGGGGCTTGAACTTAGGGCCTGGGCACTGTCCTTGAGCTTTTTTTTTTTTTTTTTTGGCTAGGGATCTACTGCTTGAGCCATGACTTCCAACTTTTTGCTGGTTCATTGGTGATAAGAGTCTTACACACTCTTATATAAACAAATTACATATGCTCATCTGCATACAAATATTGATATGCCCGAGGTGGCTTTGAACCAGCAATCCTTGGATCTCAGTCTCCTGAGTAGCTAGGGTTACAGGTGTGAGCCCCTGGTGCCCAGCCTGGGAAATTTGTAATCAAACCCTCTACTGTCTCTTAGTGTGGTAAAAATGACAATTCATTGGATACATTAATTAATTGGATATATTGGGTATGCTTTCTCAAGTGTTTTTAACTCCTCAGTCGCTGGATCTCCAAAGAAATGGCATGGTGGAAGGGAGATATTTTGGATTCCAGCCCTGGCTTGGCCACTGAATTCCTGTGGTATCAAAGGACATTGCTGTCTTCTGTGTTTCATTATTCCACATTCTGATGAACGTGGATGCGTGGATCTCTAAGGCCACTGCTGCCCTAGATATTTCCTTACAGTGTCATAGGAAACTGATTATGACCTCATTTGTCTGATAATCACAGGGGCTGCTGACTGGAAAATCAATAATTGATAGAGTCCCAGAAAAGGAGCTGAAGAAGGGCTGTGAAGGAATGTAGAAAGAATCAGAGGTTCTAAGGCATAAACCCATTTGCATACTAGTAATATTGTATTATTATTATTATTATTATTGCCAGTTCTGAGTTGGGCACATTTTTTTCCTGTCAGTCGTGGGGCCTGAACTCGGACTGGGCGCTGTCCCTCAGGTCTTCAGCTCAAGGCTAGCACTCTACCACTTGAGCCACAGCATCACTTCTGGCTTTTTCTGCTTATGTGGTGCTGAGGAATCGAACCCAGGGCCTCATGCATGCAAGGCAAGCACTCTACCACTGAGCCACCTTCCCAGTCCAGCACTTTTCTTTTGTCAGTCCTGGGGCTTGAACTCAGGTCCTGGGTGCTGTCATTGAGCATGTTTTACTCAAGGCTAGTGCTCTACCACTTTGAGCCACAGCACCACTTCCAGTTTTCTGGTGGTTCACTGGAGATAAGAGTCTCATGGACTTTCCTGCTTGGGCTGGCTTTGAACCTGGATCCTCAAATCTCAGCCTCTGAGTAGTTAGGATTACAGGCGTGAGCCACCAGTACTTGGCTTTTGGGAGTTCTTTTGCTTTAGTCGGGTGCTTTACCACTTGGTCCACAGCTCCACTTCTGGCTTTTGGCTGACTTTGAAACCTTGACTCTCAAATCTCAGCCTCCTGAGTAGCTAAGATTCCAGGCATGACCTACCAGTGCCCAGCTCTATCATCATCATCATCATCATCATCATCATCATCATCATCATCATCATCATCATCATCATCATCATCCTGTCAGGTTCTGAGTATAATACACTTTGATCAATGTCACCCTTTCCTTCATTCTCCCTGAAGTTACATAGTTCAGGTTTTACATACTGTACATTGAATATAATTGAATTTTCTCACCTCTATTAACTTTTTATCAAGCAAAGAAACAATCTTGGCATTCACCATGTAGGAAATGATCAAGTACTATGTCATACATCCACATTGGGAAAGTAATGTATAAGAAAATATAAAGGATCAGGTGCCAGGGGCTTACATCTGTCTTCCTAGCTATTCAGGAGGCTGATATCTGAGGATTGTGGTTCAAAGCCAACCAGGGCAAGAGAGTCAGTGAGACTCTTATCTCCAATTAATCACCAAAAACCTGGAAGTGGAGCTTTGGTTAAAGTGTAGAGTGCTAGCCTTGAGGAATATAGCCCAAGAACAATGCCCAGGCCCTGAGTTCAAGACCCGGGACCATACCCCTTCCCCCCTCCCCCCAAAAAAAAGAAAAAAAGAAAAGAAAATATAAAGCAAATTACATGCTCATCTGCATACATATATTGATATATAAGTAGGGAATGAAAAAATCTAAAGTAATATTTACTCATTAGACTTCAGCGATTGTATGTGTGTGTGTGTGTGTGTGTGTGTGTGTGTGTGTGTGTGTGTGTATGCAGGTCCTGGTGCTTGAACTCAGAGCTAGGCACTGTCTCTGCTTTTTTTTTGCTCAAAGTTGGCATTCTGCCACTTGAGCTCTGTTTCCAGCTAGTTCTTTGTTGGTTACTTGGAGATCAAAGTCTCTCTGATTTGTCTACCTAGGCTGGCTTCGAACCATGATCCGCAGATGCTCAGTAGCTGGAATTATAGGCATGAGCCATCAGCACCCAGGAACGTTTACCTCCTAGGGAACCATTGGTTGGGAAATGGGGCTTGTTGAAGGAGTCCCTATGCTGTTTGAGAATTTCTGGGAAGCAGCGTGAGGATTATTGCTGTTGTCATGGTGACTGATGCACCTATGACCGCTACCTTCCCCACATGGAGTGGGTCCTGAGCCACGGGCTGGGACAGGATTCCAGGCTGTACATCATGGCCTCTCCGTAGTTCACAAAGGTCTTCTGCAATCTAGGGAGATAGGAGAAACAAGTTGCACCATAAGATATTTTGGTTAATCTATGCCGGAACCATCGAGTTATCATATATTTGTGTGTTAACAGCAAGTGTTTTGTTACTTTTTCTTTTTGTCAGTGGTGGGGCTTAAGCTCAGGACCTGGGTGCTGTCCCTGAGCTTTTGTGCTCAAGGCTAGCGCTCTACCGCTTGAACCACAGCGCCACTTGTGGTTTCCTGGAGATAAGAGTCTCCTGGACTTTCCTGCCTGGGCTGGCTTTGAACTGCAATCTTCAGATCTCAGCCTCCTGAGTGGCTGGGATTATCGGTGTGAGTCACCAGATGTTGTGTTAGGCTCAGAGAATGCAAGGGGCCTAACTCGATCTCCTAGCTGGCTCTCTGCAGTTGGGTCTGCACGAAGAGTCTTGGGATTCTTTCTAACCCCTCTCCGCTGTGAGATCCAGGGCAGCTGTAGGGCTGGAGGCCTGGACAATCAGCCCCTGTTCATTGGGTCAATGGCCAAGAAAAAAGTTCACAGCCCTCCCATCGCTGATGGCCATTGGTGAGAGGCAGGACGCTGACCTCTGGGTGACGTGGTGAGCGCAGTTCAGCAGGATAACCATGCAGTGCACTGTGAGGACCCCGATGGCCAGCAGGCTGATGGGCCCCACCTGGAGAGAGGAGGAGTAGAGAGCTAGGGCGTGACCCACAGACTTAGCATGTGCCCGCTCTGCCCTAGCACTGCCCAGAGCGCATGCCCAGAGCGCATGCCCAGAGCTTCTGGTCTACCCATTTGCTTTCCCTTTGTCCCTTTCCCTGTCCCTTTCCTTGCTCTCTCTCCTTTCTTTCTCTTTTCCTTCCTTCCTTCCTTCCTTCCTTCCTTCCTTCCTTCCTTCCTTCCTTCCTTCCTTCCTTCCTTCCTTCCTTCCCTCCTTCCTTCCTTCCTTCCTTCCCTCATTTCTCTCCCTACCTCCCTTCCTTCTCCCCCCATCTCCCACACCTCTCTCTCTCTCTCTCTTTCTCTCTCTCTCTCTCTCTTACGCGTGCTCTCTCTCTCTCTCTCTCTCCCACACACACCTCTCTCTCTTCTCATCTTTCTTTCTTGTGCCAGTACTGGAGTTTGAACTCAGGGCCTTATACTGCTCTTGCTTGTTTTGGGGGGTTTCTTTTTTGTGTTCAAGGCTGACACTCTACCATTTGAACCACATCTGCACATTTAGTTTCCCCCCCACCCCACCTAGGCTAATTGGAGATGAGAGTCTCTCATATTTGTCTGCCTGGACTGATTCCAAGCCACCATCCTCAGATCTCAGCCTCCTGAGTAGCTAGGATTACAGGCGTGAGCCATCAGGTGCTTGGCTTTCTTTGGATATGTGTTACTGGGCTAGGGTCTCACTAACTTTACCAAGGCTGTCCTTGAACTTATGATGCTCCTGCCTGAGGGGGGTGTGTGGGGGTAGGAGGGGGCGGACAGTAGCTGGGATTGCAGGTGTGATCCATCATGCCTGGCTTCTTAGTCACTTGCTCCCATACCATGGGGTTGCTGGGGCTGCTGGGAATGAATGAGGAGGGGCGAGACAGAACCCTGGAGCTTTGAATTCCCTTTGGTTGTGCAGGGAGGCTTTATGAGGAAAGACCCGCCCCCGCCACAGATGCTGATTGGCTGCAGGTGATTGACAGACGTGTGTGTGTGTGTGTGTGTGTGTGTGTGTGTGTGTGTGTGTGTGTGTGTGTGTGTGTGTGTGTGTGTGTGTGTGTGATGATACTAGGGTTTGAACTCATGGCCTGCGCTCTGTCCCTGAGCCTTTTTTGCTCAAGGTTAGCACTCTAACCACTCAGCCACAAGCCCCACTTGGGCTATTTAAAAGTTTATTGGAGGTAACAGTTTCACTGACTTTTCTGCCTGAGCTGGCTTCGAACCCCGATCCTTAGATCTCAGCTTCCTGTGTAGCTAGAACAACAGGCATGCCACGGGCACCTAGTGGGCATATTTCTCATTGTAGAACACCCCCTCCCAACTCCTGATCTGATCTGCAAGAGTGCAAAGGCCTTAGAGACCTGTCACCCCCTCTTCCCCCCGCACCCGCCCCATATAAGCCAACAGAGATCTCTTACCAACAAGCCGGCATTTTTCATGGCCAAAGGAAGGCCCAGGAGCCCCGTGCCAATATTACTTTTCAATAAATGGATCAAGGTTTGCATCAGCCTGTGGTGGAGAGGCAGAAGGATACTATTAGAAGAAGGAAAGTTGTTTTAGTTCATCGGGTAATAAGAGTCTCAATGAACTTTCCTGCCTGGGCTGGCCTTGAACCGTGATCCTCAAGATCTCAGCCTCCTGAGTAGCTGGGATGATGACAGGTGTGAACCACCCACCCCAGCCACTGGGTTTTGAAGGTTCCTCTTGCATCAGGGTACCCGAGGATCTGGGTGCCACTTACGATAGCATATCTGTGTCCTCTGGGGGAGCCGCATTGTCCGGGGTGTCATTATTGCTGCTGCTGCTGCTTTCCAAGGGGCTCTGAGATCCACAGTCTGGGTTCAAGCCATCACGGTGTTCATTCTCCAGCAGTGATTTCTTCAGCATGATTTCTTCTTCAGGGGGCCAAAGGGCAGCGGGGCAGCTAGAACAATCCAGAATAAATACATTCGGTGTGGAGGAGACCATCAGTGCCCATCCTGAGATGCTACGATCCTTCCTCCTGCTCTCTGAGGGTATCTGGGGCCTGTCTGGCTGAAGCCCAATCAATGTGATTGGGGGTGGAGGGGGAGGGGGGAGGGGGGGATGGGCAGGCCAAGCTGGTGGTAGGAAGTTCACCTGGCTCTCTCTCAACGCTCAGGACAGTCTCATCTCAAGATCACCCCCGGATTCCCCTTTTGCAATGGCTTAGACCCCTGCCAGGACTCCCCCGGGTGACCGTGTGCCAGTTGAGACCAGTCTTGACTGGGAGAAAACAAGTACACCCCAGGCTCAATGACTCAGTGGCTCCGGACATGGACGAAGCCAGAGCTACCTCACAATGGAGGCTGGCTAGCCAATCACAGGATGATCAGGACAGAGGACTGGCTGGGTGCAGGGTCTGTCACTAGAGCTTACCTGGCTGGCACTTTGGTCCTGATCAAAAGCCACTTGAGAAGATGGATGGCCACCTACCTAGGAAGTAGTGAGTGTCTAAGCAACCTATAAAGAAATCATTTCTCTCTCTCTCTTTCTCCACCCACTCTTTCGAAGATTTATTTAGCAGCTACTGTATGCTAGGAATTGTTGTCTGTGCTCAGAATACACCAGGGTGGATATCCTACCAACAGTCTTCTTCACATGAGAGACTCAGAGACTCCTAAAGCTACAGGGAGACAGACCCTGCACAAATACATAGGTGGAGAAAGATGTTCGTTTGGTGCTAATTTCTAGAGAGTGAGAAAAAGTTAACTAGGCCTTGGGGGAGTTAGGGTATAGCTCGGTGGTAGAGTCCTTGGCCTAGCATTTGAGAAGACCCAGGTTTGATTCTCAGCATTCCCCCACCCTCAAAAAGAAAAAAGGAATATTATACAGATAGAGACTAGGCCGTGGTTTGCTGGCTGGCTTAGGGGAAGGTAGCAATGTTAAGTTGGGTCCACCAAAGGGCTGATCTATGAAAGGCTTGGTCCAAAGCTCATATAATGATTCCAGGGAGAACCTTTTAAGAGCTAGGGCCAAGTAGAAGGAAGTGAGAGCACTGGTGGGAGGCGGGCCTTTGGAAGGAGATGTGACGCTCCGCCCTTTCTTCCTCTCAGCTCTCTGGTAGGCAGGAGGTGAGCAGCTTTACTCTATGTCCAGCGCTCCACACAAGTCCCAGAACTTCAACATGGGTCCCCAGTGTTGTTTTTAACCACGAGCTAAAATCTTTGAAACCTTGAGCCCAAATAAAGCGTCTTCCTCCTTCTTCTTTTTCTTCTTCCTCCTCCTTCAATCCTAGAGATCAAACTTCTTTCCTACTTTTTTGTTGTTGTTGTTGGTCGTGGTGGTGGTGGTGGTGGTCGTGGGGCTTGAACTCAGGGCCTGGGCGCTGTCCCTGAGCTCTTTGGCCCAAAGCTAGCGCTCTACCACTTTGAGCAACAGTGTCACTTCCAGTGTTTGAGTGGTTAATTGGAGATAAGAGTCTTATGGGGACTTTACTGCCCAGGCTGGCTTTGAACCATGAGCCTCATATCTCAGCCTTCTGAGTAGCTAGTATTACAGGCGTGAGCTATTGGCATCAGCATGTGCTATAATTTTAATAGTGCCTCTTTTCGTGATGGGAGGTATCTTGGTTTGAATGATATGTGTTTCAACCACACTCGAGAGGTTAATTGGAGAGCTGGTGGAAGATGGACAGCATTGGAAGACAGGAGCTTTTAGACCACTGTCATGCCCCTTGGGGTTTAAGCAGAGGAGTGTGATTCACATTTGAACATAGCTCCCCCTCTCTGGGATCCTTTGTCTTGGGGTCACAGCAAGGAGATGAATTAGGTGGTTTCACCATGCACAGGCTAACATCAATAATTGGTCATATGATGGTGTTTCATTGTGATAGTTCCAGACCTACACACAGAGTACTTTGAACAAATTCAGCCCTCTACCATATTCCTGTGTGTGTGTGTGTGTGTGTGTGTGTTACAGGATTATGACAGAATTACAGGGGTAGAAATATAGACATAGCCGCTTCACGTTATAAAGAGGAATTTATGGGCATTTTTCCAGTTTACTATAAGAAACTTTCAGGGTACCAGTGGCTCACATATGCAATCCTGGCTACTCAGGGTGGCTGGCTGAGATCAGAGGATCATGATTTGAAGCCAATCCGGCCAGGAAAGTCTGTGAGACTTTTCCATTAAACTATTTTTTTTGGGGGGGGTCCGGTCATGGGGCCTGAACTCTGGGCCTGGGCACTGTCCCTCAGCTCTTCAGCTCAAGGCTAGCGCTCTACCACTTGAGCCACAGCACCACTTCCGGCTTTTTTCTTTTTGCTTATGTGGTGCTGAGGAATCGAACCCAGGGCCTCAGGCATGCAAGGCAAGCGCTCTACCACTGAGCCACCTTCCCAGCCCTGTTTGTGAGACTTTTATTTCCAGTTCACTAGCAAAAAGCTGGAAGTGGAGTGTGGCTCAAGTG
Source organism: Dipodomys merriami (assembly GCF_024711535.1). Taxonomy (NCBI): domain Eukaryota; kingdom Metazoa; phylum Chordata; class Mammalia; order Rodentia; family Heteromyidae; genus Dipodomys; species Dipodomys merriami. The sequence goes on along the minus strand of NW_027202838.1, from coordinate 2,316,118 downwards.
GTAGAGCACCGGCCCTGAATGGACAAACTAAGGGATAATTCCCAAGCCCTGAGTTCATATCGCATGCATGCTAGCATGCATGAACACACACACACACACACACACACACACACACACACACACACAATTTGCTGTAGGCTTGGGACAAAGTGAGTAATCAAGAATATTGTGGCAATGTTTCAGAGACGGAGCCAGGCACACATATTCAGTTCCATAATCCTAGCTACTTGGGAGTTAGAGATAGTGGGACAATAGTTTCAGTCAGCCGGGGCATAAAAGTTCACAGGATTCTCTGAGTTGGGCTGAAACTTTTATACAGTGATTTGGAAAGTGTACCGCCCTTTAGCATGAAGGGCTCTTTTCTGAGAGTCGAAATTCAACATTGCTCATCTTGGCTTCCGATCCGTCTCAGTGGTGGAGTTGTACCTGGCATGGTGGTACATTGTTTATTGTTTTCTCTCCCCAGGAGTCTTTGAACTGGTCGAGAAAAGGGGAAGGAGGTGGTTCATTTGATCTCCCAAAGCTAAGCAGGCATCAACTCTGCCAGTTTGATGATGTACCGTGGGGACCCCTGGTGGTAGCTCCTGGAATAGCTCCATTTAGATGGCAAAACTCATTTTGGCAAGGACCAAACCAGTTGGGTCTAGCTATGCCCTGGTGGTTTTCATTGTAATCCTGGCTACTCAGGAGGCTCAGATCTGATGATTATAGTTCAAAGCCAGCCAGGGCAGGAAAGTCCATGAGACTCTTATCTCCAATTAACCAGCAAAAAACTGGAGGTGGAGCTGTGGCTCCATTGATAGAGTGCCAGCCTTGAGTAAAAAAGCTCATAGCATCCAGGCCTTGAGTTCAAGCCCCGGGACTGGCATTAAATTTTTTTTATATGAAGGATGGGGTAGGGCTGGGAAGGTGGCTTAGCGGTAGAGCGCTTGCCTTGCGTGCATGAGGCCCTGGGTTCGATTCCTCAGCACCACATAAGCAAAAAGAAAAAAGCCGGAAGTGGTGCTGTGGCTCAAGTGGTAGAGCGCTAGCCTTGAGCTGAAGAGCTGAGGGACAGCGCCCAGACCCAGAGTTCAGGCCCCACGACCTAACCCTCCTCCCCACCCCCGACCAAAAAAAAGATGGGGTAGAATCAAAATCATTCCCTTGGAGAGCTGTCAGTCGGGGTAGAAAGCATGTGATGGGAAGAAAAAAAGGAATAGAGACCAAAAAGTTTTTTTTTTTAATTTTAAAATTACCATTTCCATTTTGTAGAAGGCAATTCCTTACGTGTTCATTCATTCGTTTTTATGATCATTATTATTTTTTTTTGCCACTCCTGGGGCTTGAACTGTCCCTGAGTTTCTTTTGTGCTCAAGGCTAGCACTCTACCACTTGAGCCACAGCACCATTTCCAGCTTTTTCTGTGTATGTGGTGTTGAGGAATCGAACCCAGGGCCTCATGCATGCTAGGCAAGCACTCTACCATGGAGCCACCTTCCCAGCCCCTGTCTGTTTTGAAAACATGACTTGGCCCAGACAAGTAAAATAACCACATGGAAATCTTGCGCATGACAGAGAAGAATGTGTGTGAGCTGGGGGCCGGCTTCTTCTCATTGAGTAACAATGGTGGAGTTGGGAAAGCTGAGAGATCCTCTTGATCCAGTCAGCTCATCCAGGGCCTGGTAAGTCCCCACCACAAAGCCCAGGAAGCCCAGGCTGCTGATCAGGACGTCCTTGGCGATGAGCAGGGGGCTCAGACCCTCTGCACAGAACGTGGTGATCTCCAGCAGCGGGGGGATGATGAGGGCCAGGGCGCTGCTGCTCACCGAGCCCACCAGAGAGATGACCAGGTCCAGCCGGGGAATGAGCACGGCCAGCACGCCTGCGGGGGGGGGGGGGGGGGAGAAGGGGTGGAGAACTCAGGGCCCGGGCACTGTCCCTGAGCTTCCTTTGCTCAAAGCTAGCCCTCTACTACTTGAGCCACAGTGCCACTCCCAGCTTTTTCCATGTATGTGGGACTGAGGAATTGAACCCAGGGCTTCCTGCATGCTAGGCAACTGGTCTACCACTAAGCCACCTTCCCAGCCCTGGTACTTCATTTTCAATGTCTGTCTTGGGCTCCTGCAGAAATGCTTCTTCCTGCTCAAATGTAACGCCCTGGTTGCCTGTTCAACCAATGAAAAGAGCCAGAGTGGCGTGTGCAGAAGCCATCAAGCAATCAACACAAAGCAGCCCAGGTAGAGGAAGGAGGGGAGAAGGTCCAAAGTATAATAACTGCTTCCTGGCAAGAACTCCCTGGGATTCTCCTTCACCCTCTCTCCAGATGGAGGATTCCTCTCCTTTCTTTCCCAGCTTTCCTTGCTTCAAATAAACTTAGTTTCCTTGAAACATGTCCTTTGCCTTTGTTGCTGTTGTTTGTTTCCGATACCAGTCCTGGGACTTGAACTCAGGATCTGAGTGCTATCCCTAAGCTTCTTATTTCTTGAGCCACAGCTCCGCTTTTTCTTCTTCGGGGTGGGGAGAATGAGTGGCTAATTGGAGATAAGAGTCTCACAGGGACTTTTCTGCCTGGGCTGGCTTTGAACCGTAATCCTCAGATCTCAGCCTCCTGAGTAGCTAGGATTACAGGCGTGAGCTGCCACCACCGCCCAGCTATGTCCTATGCCCTGGGTTGGGCTTTACACTCACAAGTCAGGCAGACCAGAACAAGGCGGACCAGCAGATCCACAGGCAGCGCCCAGCGCTCGGGCACTCGGGAGAGGGCCAAGGGGATGATGATTTCCGCAGGGACGTAGAACTGCAGGGCGTAGGTGCACAGGATGCCCACGATGTACAGCAGCTTCACCCACTGGTACAGCCTGCAAGATGGATGTTTTCCCAAGCCATGCCACTCTGATCGCTGACCCCACGGGGGTCACAGACCCTCAGACGTGGGACAAGCCTTTGGGTTCCTCTCCATTTGCTATGATGGAGGAAGAGTCATAGCGCCTAAGGGTCAAGAGGAAATCTCCCAAAGCAAACAATTGCTAGAGTGAAGCGTGAGATGATTCATGGAAACTTCTAGAAGGGTCATCTCTAAATGATTTTTTGTTGTTTTTTTGCCAGTCCTGGGGCTTACACTCAGGGCCTGGGCACTGTCCCTGAATTTGTTTTGCTCAAGGCTAGCACTCTACCACTTGAGCCACAGTGCCACATGCGGCCTTTTCTGTGTATGAGGTACTGAGGAATCAAACCCATGGCTTCGTGCATGCTAGGCAAGCACTCTACCACTAAGCCACAGTCGCAGCCCTAAATGAAGTCCCTTGATGCTTGATTTCAGATTTTCGGAAAGAGGAGTTCAGGGTAAGAGAACTTGTCACCCACCGATCACTCCACGGACACACCAAAGGAAATGCAGCCAATAAATTAACTCCAAAACCTGGATTGAAAAAGATTCCACTAGCAGGGCTCCAGTGGCTCACACCTGTCATCCTAACTACTCAGGAGGCTGAGATCTGAGGATCACGGTTGGAAGCCAGGCCAGGCAGAAAAGTCCCTGTGAGACTCTTATCTCCAATTTGCCACCTAAAAACTGGAAGTGGAGCTGTGGCTCAAAGTGGTAGAGTGCTAGTCTTGAGTACCAAAGCTCAGGGACAGCGCCCAGGTTCTGAGTTCAAGCCCATGACTTAACCAACAAAAAGAAAACAGAAAAAAAAAAAAAAAGACTCGACTTCTCAGTGAGCTCTCTGAGTCCTTAGAATGTTCTGGATCCTTCAGAGTTCTTGGGGCATAACATAGCTTCAACATTGGCTTCTGGTGAATGGAGAAAAATCTCAGAACCCCACATTTTTGGGGAGTTCTGCGATTATAAATGGGATTGTGGGAGGTTGGGGTGAAATGGGAATGAATAAGTGAATACTCTCAGGGTTGTTTGTTTTTTAATATGCCAGTCCTGGGACTTGAACTCAGGGCCAGTGCCTGTTCCTGGGCTTTTTTTGCTCAAAGAGAGTACTCTACCACTTGAGCCAGAACTCTCCTTCTGGTTTTTTTACTGGTTTACTGGAGATAAGAGTCTCATGGACTTTCCTGCCTAGACTGGGTTAGAACTGTGATCCTCAGATTCCAGCCTCCTGAGAGGCCGGGATTACAGGTATGAGCCACTGGAGCCTAGCTCTCCTGTTTATTTAAATATGGTGCAATCTGAAGTCTGTGGCTGCTAACTGGCGGGTGAATTGGGCATGCGTGGACATCAGATGTTTGCAGATTCCAATGGGCTTCATGTTGGCCTGTGTTTTGGAGTTGTATCTTTATCACCCTGACTGAGGGGCTGTGGCGGGTAGACTCAGTCACCAGCATTAGTACATGGGACCGGAAGTGGAAAAACACCCACAGATGGCTCTCTGACCCTTGTCCTCATCCAGTGCTCCTCCTCTTCTCCCCTTAGGTGGTCAAGCATTGCCACTTTTGTCCTGTCTTCTTCTTCTTCATTTTTTTTGTCGGTCGTGGGGCCTGAACTCTGGGCCTGGGCGCTGTCCCCCAGCTCTTCAGCTCAAGGCTAGTGCTCTACCATTTGAGCCACAGCACCACTTCCAGCTTTTTCTGTTTATGTGGTGCTGAGGAATCGAACCCAGGGCCTCATGCATGCGAGGCAAGCACTCTACCACTGAGCCACCTTCCCAGCCCCATGTCCTGTCTTCTTCAATCATGTCCTTCTTCAAGTCCTAAGCTAGGTGCTGGTGGCTCATGCCTGTAAACCCAGCTACACAGGAGGTTGCAGTTCAAAGCTCATTGGGACAGGAGAGTCTGAGACTCTTCTCTCCAATGAACCAGCAAAAAGCCAGAAGAGGAGGTATGGCTCAAGTGGTAGAGTACTAGTCTTGATGGAAAAGCTCAGGGACCAGGCCCAAGATGAGCATCGGGGGAAAAAAAGATGATCAAGTCCTAATTCAACTTGGGAGGCTATCACTGAAGGAGGATCTGGAACTGAGGTTCCTGTGGCACCTTCAGCCTTCGGGAGGGTCTCTAGGCCTTGGTTTCCAGGGGTGTTCCCAACCATCCCTGCCACCCAGGAAGCCCAGTCGGGTACCAGCAGTTGGGCAGGTTAAGGGTGATGCTGGCCTGGATGTCTTCTCCGAAGCGTAGGTAGCCCAGAGCCCCGATGCCGATGTACAGGGCGGTCACAATGGACAGTCCCAGAGACAAGATGGCTGGGAAGCGACGAGCATCCGCCATCTTGTTTTCCAGAGGAAGAACCTACAGGAAGAGCCCAGTGGCAAGGAGAGACACAAAGGAAACGCCATATCGCCTCAGAACTGAAGAATTTGACGGACACTGCTCATCCCCACCAATGGGGAGAGGCCACCCAAGGTCCATCAAGGAGATGGACTTGGAATAGTACTAAGCCTTAAAAAAGGAAATTCTGCTGGGCGCCCGTGGCTCATGCCTGTCATCCTAGCTACTCAGGAAGGCTGAGATCTGTGGATCATAGTTCAAAGCCAGTCAGGGCAGGAAAGTCTGTGAGACTCTTATCTCCAATGAACCACCAAAAAGCCACAAGTGGAGGTGTGGCTCAAGTGGTAGAGTACCAGCCTTGAGCAAAAAAAAAAATGCTAAGCAAGAGCATGAAGCTCTTGAGTTCAAACCCCAGTACCGGTACTTCTCTAACAGGGCCACGATCATGTCTAAGGGGACCCCAGAAGCTCAGAGTTCATCTCTCTTTCCCCACAAGGCAGGAGAAGCCCAGCCTCCCATGCCAAGCCTTACCACACCGATGCTTTCGAAGGAAAAAATGGCCGTTCCAAAAAAGAGAGGGTAGGTTTGCCAGCTGGCTGCCAGAGGCAGTGGTCTGGGATCTGGAATCCCCTAGAGGAGAAACACAATGATGTAGTCACTCAAAATGCCCATTTAAGATGGGCATCGGTGGCTCACACCTGTAATCCTAGCTACTCAGGAAGCTGAGATCTGAGGACCATGGTTCAAAGCCAGCCAGGGCAGGAAAGTTCTTGAGACACTTATCTCCAATAAACCACCAGAAAACCAGAAGTGGCGCTGTGGCTCAAGTGGTAGAGCAGTAGCCTTGAGCTGAAGAGCTCAGGGACAGCACCCAGGTCCAGAGTTCAAGCCCCACAACCGACAAAAAAGAAGCCCATTCAAGCTCCTCTAGGAGAGCTGTTGTAGCCCCAGGCTGGTGGCTCATGCCTGTAATCCCAGCTACTCAGGAGGCTGAGGTGGAAAACCAGGAGACTCTTATCTCCAATGAACTAGCCAAAAGAAGCCAAAAGTAGAGCTGTGGTTCAAATGGTAGAGCACCCACCTTGAGTTCAAAAAGTTCAGGCAGGGACAGCGCTCAGACCCTGAATTCAGACCCATAGCCGGGCCTTGATGGTAGGTACTGACCTGGGCAATATACTGGGTGATGATCACCAAGCTGACCAGCATGCTGACGTTGGCCAGCAGGGAGAAGATGGTGAGGGCCCGGAGGTTTCGGATGAAAACCAGCAGTACCAGGAAGGGCAGGAAGGAGAGCATGTAGAGCCGCGAGTCCATGGAGGGGCTGAGGATCACCGTCTCATTGTGGTGGCAGTCATTGGTGGTGCTGTTCATGGCTTCCACTACCTGCAGAAGCATTGGAAGTTAAGGCACGAGGGGGAAAGAAATTGTATGAGCACTCGGGGAGCTCAAAGACCCTTCCAGAGAAATGATACCCTTCACCCAGCTCTGCTCCCTGATCTGAGGTCTGCCTTTGAGCTTTCTCTGTCATTTTTATTTTATTTTATTCTACTTTTGTTGGTCGTGGGCCTTGAAGTCAGAGCCTGGGCAGTGTCCCTGAGCCTCTTCTACTCAAGGCTAGCTCTCTACCGTTTGGAGCCACAGCATCACTTCCGGTTTTCACAGCGCCACTTCTGGCTTTCTGATGGTTACTTGAAGATCAGAGTTTCATGGACTTCCCTATAGGGTCTGGCTTTGAACAGTGATCCTCAGATCTCAGCCTCCTGAATAGCTAGGATGACAGATGTGAGCCACCAGAGCCCAACTTTTCTCTGTCATTTCCTGAGTAAACTAAATACCCTTCCATGCTATTAACTCCAGTGAACTACCACTCTAGCTTCAAGTGGCGCTGTGGTTCAAGTGGTAAAGTGCTAGCATTGAGCAAAAAAGCTCAGGGACAGCAAGCCCAGGACCAGCGTGCATGCGCGTGTGCACACACTGCACACACACAATTTTTTTTATTTGGAAATGAACTGTCACAGTGTTTAAGAACTTGAAGACTGGGCTGGGAAGGTGGCTTAGTGGTAGAGTGCTTGTCTCGCATGCATGAAGCCCTGGGTTCCATTCCTCAGTACCACATACACAGAAAAAAGCCAGAAGTGGTGCTGTGGCTCAAGTGGTAGAGTGCTAGCCTTGAGCAAAAGAAGCTTAGGGATAGTTCCTAGGCCCTGAGTTCAAGTCCCAGGACTTGCAAACAACAGCAAAACAAAACAAGAACTTGAGGATTGATGTCAGAAAACCTGTTTTTTGTTTTGTTTTGTTTTTCCATATATGCGGGCTTGAACTCACAACTTCAAGCTCTCTTTTACCTTTCTTGCTCATGGCTGGTGCTCTACTAATTGAACCACATCTCCAGGTCCAGCTTCTTGCTTGTTAATTGGAGATGGAAGATGGAAGCCTTTTTCTGCCCAGACTGATTTTGAACCACAATCCTCCCAGATCTCAGCCTCCTGAGTAGCTAGGATTATAGGTGTGAGCCACTGGTGCCGGCTTACTGGGCAAAAGGTTATCATGGCAAAAATCATGACAGGGCCACTTGCACATCTGTGCTGTTGGGTAATATCTGGCTTTTCTTCCTTGGTCTCAGAGACACGGAGTTAGGCAAAAACTAAGAGAGGAACCGACTTCTCCCTGACTTCCCCTCCCACCTTCTCCAGGAGGTCATACCTGCTTTAAATTGTCAGCTAGAAACACAATGTATACACAGCAAAAGCCCAGCTGAGTGACAATCAGAAAGAAGCTCACCAAGTGCCTAGAAGAGAGCCAGGGAAAGGAGGAGGGGTGGGGGCAGGGAGAAAGAACTTTGTTATCAAAGGTACTGGTAGTTCACGCCTGTCATCCTAGCTACTCAGGAGGCTGAGATTTGAGGATTGTATTTTGAAGCCAGCTCCTAGCAGGAAAGTCTGTGAGACTCTTATCTCCAATGAACCAAAGCAGGAAGTGGAGCTGTACCTCCAGTGGCAGAGCACTAGTCTTGAACACAAAGCTTCAGGGACAGAGCCCAGGCCCTGAGTTCAAGTCCCAGGATAGGCACACCCACACAAAAATGTGCTTTTCTAACACCCCTGTCTTGGGTTCTGGAGCCTTCCATGTCTTGTTGAGCAACAAGTTTTTTCCTGCTATTCTCTGATGAGGGACAGGACTAGTGTGTGTTCATCAGCTCCAACCAACATTCAGAAATTTTGTTGTTGTTGTTGTTATTGTTGGTTGTGGGGCTTGAACTCAGGGCCTGAGTGAATCTCATGCATTTTCCTGCAGGGGTTGGCTGCAAACTGCGATCCTCAGAGCTCAGCCTCCTGAGTAGCCAGGATTACAGGCATGAGCCGCTAGTGCCTGGCCAGAGCAGGGTTTTTATTTGTTTGTTTGTTTGTTTGTTTTGTTAGGCTCTGAGGACTTACAGTCTGCTAATACACAGTCCCTTCCTCTGGCAGTTTGGCAAGATGGACAGAAATCAGAGTGTCATTTGGTCCTAAAGGCCATGGTGAAAAGGGCATGTCATAATAAAGCCCATTGTTGGGTAAAATTCATATGTGCTCAAGCCCTGGCACTGGTGACTCATGTTTATAACACATTTCAGGAGGCTGGCATCCAGAGGATCACGATTCTGAGATAGCCTGAGTTGGAAATGTTTGTAAGAATCCATCATTAAAATAACCAGCAAGAGAAGCAGAGTTGGCTAGGGCCTGGAGGTGGGGCTCAAGCAGAAGAATGACAGCTCAGGCTGGGAAGGTGGCTCAGTGGTAGAGTGCTTGCTTAGCAGAGTGCTTGCCTAGCATGCATGAAGCCCTTGGTTCCATACCTCAGTACCATATACACAGAAAAAGCCAGAAGTGACACTGTGGCTCAAGTGGTAGAGTGCTAGCCTTGAGCAAGAGAAGCTCAGGGACAGTGCCCAGGCCCTGAGTTCAAGCCTCAGGACTGGCAAAAAAACAAAAACAAAAACAAAAACTTCCAGCTAAGCAAGCAAGGTAAACAAGCATGAAATTCAGAACCCTATACTTGAAAAAAAATTATATATATACAAATATATACATATACATATACATGTATGTGTATATTTTTGTTTTTTTGTTTGTGGGGCTTGAACTAAGGGACTGGTGCTGTCCCTGAGCTCTTTTGCTCAAGGCTAGTGCTCTACCACTTTGAGTCACAGCTCCACTTCCAGTTTTCTGGTGGTTCATTGAAGATAAAAGTCTCACGGCATAACGACTTGTACATCTCATTGTTGCAATGAGTCACAGCTCCACTTTGAGTCACAGCTCCACTTCCAGTTTTCTGGTGGTTCATTGAGGATAAAAGTCTCACAGTATAACGACTTGTACATCTCATTGTTGCAATGGGTCCACCTGTATCCCTATTTAAACGATTTGTTTTTCCCCTTCTCCACAAATTATACTGACATCAAATACAGTGAAAGCAGGGGTTATACTGTGGGGGAGGGACACACAAAGCAACAAATAAATAATCTTATAAAGGTGGGGGGGGAGAGCGGGGAGGATTGGGTTGGGGGACAGGGGGAGGATGGGAAGGGATGGGAAGGGGAAACAAAGGAGGAGGCTACAATGCTTGATAAGAAATGTACTCATTATCTTGCCCATGTAATTGTAACCCCTCTGTACAGTATTTTCACAATAATAATAATAAAAAAATCTCACGGACTTTCCTGCCCAGGCTGTCTTTGAACTTTGATCCTCAGATCTCAGTCTCCTGAGTAGCTAGGATGACAGGTGTGAGCCACAAGCACCTAGCCCTTCCACGTGCCGGCCCTTAAATATATATGTACATTGGTTAACAATTATACAATGTAACAAAATGACTTTTTCTTTTAGGATGTAGAGACAGATATAAAGTGAATGTCTGTATGGGGCAGGGTTCTACCAGTTAAATCAGATCTATTCATTCTGCATATGTTTGGTTAGAGAAAGCTGGTAGCCTTCTTCACACATCGCTTGGTCTGATGTCACCATCACAGGTTGTGTGAATTTCTCACACTTCAAGGGAGGCAGGGACCAGATCAAAAGTGAGAGAGAGCCGGGCACTGTGGCTCAGGCCTGTCATCTGAACTACTCAGGAGGCTGAGATTTGAGGATTGCAGTTTGAAGCCAGCCCAAGCGGGAAAGTCTGTGAGACCTTCATCTCCAATAAACTACTCAGAAAACTGAAGCTGTGGCTCCAGTGGTAGAGTGCTAACCTTGAGCAAAAAAGCTAAGGGAGAGTGCCCCAGGACTGGCACAAAAGAAAGAAGGAGAAGAACAAGAAGGAGGAGGAGAAGGAGGAGGAGAAGGAGGAGATGGAGGAAGTGAAGGAGGAGTAGAAGAGGAGGAGGTGGAGGAGGAGGTGGAGGAGGAGGAGGAGAAGGAGGAAGAGGAAGAAAAAAAGCAAGCAAGCAAGCCAGCTAGGTATTGGTGGCTTGGGCCTGTAATACTAGCTATTCAGGAGTCTGAGATCTGAAGGTCACAGTTCAAAGCCAGCCTGAGCAGGAAAGTCTGTGAGATTCTTCTCTCCAATTAACCAGCAAAAAAAAAAAGCTAGAAGCAGAGCTGTGGTTCAAGTGGTAGAGTGCCACAGCCTTGAGCAAAAGAAACTCAGGGACTGAGGCCAGGCCCTGAGTTCAACCCTAGGACTGGTACACACACACACACACACACACACACACACACACACACACACACACACACACAGACCATATATATATATATATATATATATATATATATATATAATATGTGTCTATCTATTATCTATCTATCTATCTATCTATCTATCTATCTATCTATCTATCTATCTATCTATACACACACACATGGGAGATTTTTTTTACATTAATGGAGCTGAAAGATGGCATCAGCCCAGACAGAGTTTTTTTTTTTCTTCTGTCGGTCCTGGGGCTTGAACTCTGGGCCTGGGTGCTGTCCCTCAGCTCTTCAGCTCAAGGCGAGTGCTCTACCACTTGAGCCACAGCGCCACTTCTTATTTTTCTGGTGATTAATTAGAGATAAGAGTCTCACTGACTTTTCTGCCCTGGCTGGCTTTGAACCATGATCCTTAGATCTCAGCCTCCTGAGTAGCTAGGATATTGGCACCACTGGCGCCTGGCTCCAGACTGAGTTTTGACTTTTAGGATACCAGCATGAAAACCTTGGGAAAGACAGGAGGGGAACTAGAATTTTCCATGCTTGGCATCCCCTTCAGCGATGGGAGAAGGGTAGGGAGATGACTTAGGTGAATTGGGCTCTTCTGGAATGAGAGATCCCCAGGTAGATCAGGGTTACAGGGGAAGAGGTGAAGGAAGGAGGGACAGACTCAGTATCTGAGGTGCGGTGTTGGGTTTCCCATTGGAGTCATCAAGATGGCGGCTCCCTATGAGGATCTGCAGGGCTGAGTTGCCAAGAACAGATAAAGGCTGAAGAATGCGGATCGAGGTCGGAAAGGGGGCAGTGTGGGCAGGCAGACAAGGAGGCTGTGTTCCAAGCTCCGCACAACTCCAGCATTTACCAGACAAAGCAGCCCACAGCAAATGCAAAAGAACAGGCCCGAATGGGAGGAGGGAAATTGGAGTAGGAAGCTATCCGGAGCCCACTGGGGCAGGGGTGACCGGATTGTTACCCACTTCTGCTGGAAGGTTGAAGGTGTGTGGGACCCTGCTGGAAAGAACTTAAACCAAGACTGGCTTTGTCTTTCTTTCTTGCTCAGGGCTGGTGCTCTACCCCTCGAACCACGCCTCCAGTTCAGCTTTTTGTTGGCTGGTTGGTTAAGTAGAGATGGAGTTGCTTGGATTTTTCTTCTCAGAGTGGCTCTGCACCATGATCCTCTGAATCTCAGCCTCCTGGAGAGCTAGGATTACAGGCATGAGCCACTGGGGCCTGCCTTAAGAAGCTATTTTATGAGTATTTATCTGTTGAATATAATAACTTAGAATATATTTCACAGGATGCCATAAGACCTTGTAATCTTTGCTTACTAAATTGTGTGTGTGTGTGTGTGTGTGTGTGTGTGTGTGTGCCAGTCCTGGGGAATGAACTCAGGGCCTGGGTGCTGTCCTTGAGCTTTTTTGCGAAAGGCTAATGCTCTACCTCTTGAACCACAGCTCCACTTCTGGCTTTTTCGGTGATTAACTGGAGATTGGAATCTCCTGGACTTTCCTGCCTGGGCTGGATTGGACTATGATCCTCAGATCTCAGCTTCCTGAGTAGCCACCACCCTCAACCGGTGTTTTCTTATCCCATATCCCACAAAGCAAGAACAAGGTACCTCCCCCAGTGGGCGTGGCTTTGGAGCCAGGCGCTGGGACTGACTTCTAGTCCATGCATCACAGTGTCGCCATAATCCATAAAGGGTTTGTTAAACCTGCAGGAGAAAGCACGTACAGAGTTATAAGGAGGAATTGAGTTAAGATCCCATAATAAAAAAATGATGATGATGATAATAATACTACTAAATCAGGAGATATAGAGCAAGAACACATAGCCAGCGAGTAGAAAGAATTTAAGAGACACAGGCCTCAGTTTGACTGCATGTTTCAAAGCCACCCAGGGAATAATCCCATGGTGCTTTGCTTTCCTTATCTGCTGAGAGACTTAGTTACTACCTAGCCAGATGTTAGTGACTCTTACACCTATCATACTAGCTACTCAGAGGGCTGAGATTTGAGGAGCACAGTTCAAAGCCAGCAGGGGCAGGAAAGCCCGTGAGACTTTTATTTCCAGGTAAGCACCAAAAAGCTGGACCTGGAGCTGTAGCTCAAGTGGTACTACAGCCTTGATTAGGAGTGCTCAGGACAGTGCCCAGGCCCTGAGTTCAAGACCCAGGAATGGTACCAAAAAAAAAAAAAGAGTAATGTTCACCTTGGATAGGTGAGGTGCCTTCCACATGCATTGATCTCATTGGATGATCCAGACATTAACTGAGATACAGTAAGGTAAGGATTTCTTTTTCCCCCATTCTATTCTATAGATGAGCCAACAAGATAAATACCATGGGGGCTGGGAATGTGGCTTAGTGGTAGAGTGCTTGCCTAGCATGCATGAAGCCCTGGGTTCGATTCCTTAGTATCACATACACAGAAAAAGCCAGAAGTGGCGCTGTGGCTCAAGTGCTAGCCTTGAACACAGAGAAGCTCAGGGACAGTGCCTAGGCCCTGAGTTCAAGCCCCAGGACCAGAAAAAAAAATAATAAGTACCATGCCCTGATTGAGAGACGGTGTAGTAAGCCACAGGACAGAGCATTTCCTGGGGGTTAGTGTTACCTGAAATCTCTCTCCCCGCCCTCCTTTTTTTTTCTTAGCCTTCTTGGAACAAAATGAGGATGTACATTCCTATTTCCCCCTGCAGTACACTTCTGGGATGATCCCAAGAACTCACATATTCCAGCAAGCCAGGTTTCCTTACCTGTGACAGAAATGGCGGGCACAGGTGACCAGGATGTGCATACAGTGGCAGGCCACGAACCCCATCACCAACAAACTGAGCGGGCCCAGCTGCAGGAGGGCGAAGCAGGGGACAAGCAGAGAGGAGACTGTGAAGCAGCGTGGCGAGGAGGGACCATACACTTCCTAGCAAGTGTATTTGCTGGCTACTGCTAGCTGCAACCGTGAGGGATTTTGTTTTATTGATTGACTTATTTATTTCATTTTTTTCCCCAAATAGACTCTCTAGAGGAAGCCAGGCAACGGTAGCTGTCATCCTAGCTACTCAGGAGACTGAGATCTGAGGATCGCGGTTCAAAGCCAGCCCGGGCAGGAAAGTCCCTGAGACTCTTATCTCCAATAAACCACTAGTAAACTGGAAGTGGTGTTATGACTCAAGTGATAGAGTGCTAGCCTTGAGCAACAGAAGCTCAGGGATAGTGCTCAGGCCCTGAGTTCAAGACCCAGGACTGGCAAAAAGAAACAAACAAACAAAAAGCAGAAGTGGAGATATGGCTTAAGTGGTAGAGCACCAACTTGGATGGAAAAAGCCAAGTGAAACCATGAGGACCTGAGTTCAAGCCCCAGTACTGGCTCGTGCATGTATGTGCATGTACACACACACACACACACACACACACACACACACACACACACACACACACACACACACACGAGACTACTAATTTCTCTAGCAAAGTTAGAACTCAGGAAGAGTTAACTCCACTTCTGGACCAGCCATCTCCCAGAAAGACTGCTTCTGTTTTTGTTTTTTTTGTTTTTAGTCAGTGGTGGAGCTTGAACTCAGGGCCTGGGTGCTGTCCCTGAGCCTTTTTGTGCTCAAGGCTAGTGCTCTACCACTTGAACCGCACTTCTGGTTTTTGAGTAGTTAATTAGAGATAAGAATCTCGCAGGGACTTTTCTGCCTGGGCTGGCTTTGAACCGCGATCCTCAGATCTCGGCCTCCTGAGTAGCTAGGATGACAGGTGTGAGCCACTGGCGCCCGGCTAGACTGTGTGTTATATTAGAGTCTGTTGTAAAGGATCAGAGCCTCTCCCCACTGCCTACAGGTTGGTCAGCCATGCCTCTTACCAGAATCCCTGCATTCTTCACAGCCAGCGGCAGGCCCAGGATCCCCGTACCCATGTTGCCTTTTACCAGGTGAACCAAGGTCTGGAACCCTCTGAAGGAGAGGAAGGTGACACGAGGAGAGGGTGTGTGCATGTGAGGTGGGAGGTGGGGCAGTCATACTCCCTCATACATGCTGATACTGGCTTGATGTGAACAGGGGCCCCTGGCCCACCTTCATGCACAATACAGATCTACAAGGACAATCAGAGACATGAGAATATACAAGGGTATACAGATAGATAAGATTATACAGATATAGGGCTGGGAAGGTGGCTCAGTGGTAGAGCGCTTGCCTTGCATGCATGAAGCCCTGGGTTCGATTCCTCAGCACCACATAAGCAGAATAAGCCGGAAGTGGCGCTGTGGCTCAAGTGGTAGAGTGCTAGCCTTGAGCTGAAGAGCTGAGGGACAGCGCCCAGGCCCAGAGTTCAGGCCTCACGATCGACAAAAACAAAAACAAAAGAATATACAGATATACAAGTATATACAGGCATGCAAAGATATATAAGGATATACAGATATACAAGAATGTACAAAGATATACAGATGTACAAGAATATACAAATATATGAGGATTTACAAGGATATAAAGATATATAAGAATGTACAAAAATACATAAGGATATACAGATATACAAGAATATATAAATATACAAGGGTATATACATGAATAAACTGATATACAGATATACAAGAATATACAAGGGTACCCAGATATATAAGAATATACAGGGCTGGGAAGGTGGCTTAGTGGTAGAGTGCTTGCCTAGCATGCATGAAGCCCTGAGTTCGATTCCTCAGTACCACATAAACAGAAAAGGCTTGAAGTGGTGCTGTGGCTCAAGTGGTAGAGCGCTAGCCTTGAGCTCAGAGAGGCTCAGGGATAGTGCCCAGGCCCTGAGTTCAAGCCCTAGAACTGCCCCCCACAAATAATATACAGATATACAAGGATTTACAAGGATACTTAAATATGTAAGTATATATGGACATACAAAGATATACAGATAAAAAAATCTATAAAATATACAAAATATACAGATCTATAAGAATTAACAAGGATATACAGATATGCAAAGATTTACAAGGATATACAGATATACAAGGATATACAGAATATACAAGTATATGATATACAGATATGCAAGAATATACAGATATATAAGAATATACAAGGATAAACAGATATTCAAGAATATACAAGGGTAGGGCTGGGAAGGTGGCTCAGTGGTAGAGCGCTTGTCTTGCATGCCAGAGGCCCTGGGTTTGATTCCTCGGTACCACATAAGCCAAAAGAAAAAAGCCAGAAGTGGTGCTGTGGCTCAAGTGGTAGAGCGCTAGCCTTGAGCTGAAGAGCTGAGGGACAGCGCCCAGGCCCAGAGTTCAGGCCCCACAACTGGACCCCCCCCAAAAAAAAAGAATATAAAAGGATATACAAATATATAAGAATATACAGATATACAAGGATTTACAAGAATATACAGATATACAAGTATATATGGACATACAAGGAAATACAGGGATATGCAGAAATACAAGAATGTACAAAGATATACAAGGATATACAGATATAAAAGAATATACAAAATATATAGATATACAAGAATAAATGAGGATATACAGATATACAAGGATGTACAGATATACAAGTATATACAAATAAATACAGATACATAAGAATGTACAGATATGTAAGAATACATAAGGATGTACAGATATATAATATATAAAGATATACAGATCTACAAGAGGGCACAAAGATATACAGATATACAAAGATGTACAGATATATAAGAATATATAAGGATCTCCTGATATACAAGAATATACAAGGATATATAGATATACAAGAATATACAAGGATATATAGATATACAAGAATATACAAGGATATATAGATATACAAGAATATACAAGGATATATAGATATACAAGAATATACAGATATACAAGAATATGTAAGGATATGCAGACACACAAGGACACAGCTCCTGCCCCCTGGCCTGTCATATCCAGGCCATTTGTGGAGTGTCTTACCATTCCACCTGCCCCAGAAACATCTGGATTGAAGCAGCTAACATCCAACCCTAGACCACAGTAGCACTCAGCATACCAGACACTCTACTATGTATATGTATTATTATCTCATTCTTGTCTACTGGATTAAGACTATGAAGTAGTACTAAGTGCTGAGCATAGTCCTTTTGTTGATAAATGGGGGAACTGAGGCATAGGTAGTACTGTGTATCACTGTGACTCCCACTTCATCAACCAAGATAACCAAGGCTCAGAGAGGCGACAGCGTCTAGGCCAAGGTCACAGACTATGGCCGACAACAGAAATGAACTCCAAGCCAAGGGAGAAGGGCAGACAGGAGAAAGGAGTCACTGGGACTTCCGGATGAACAGGTCAGATGGCTTGGGACCCTTGGGGATTGGTCTCTAGAGGACAATTTTTTTCCCATTCTAGGACGTCACATGCGGGGAATGGCACAGCCCCTTAGCAAATCCAAACCAGGGTACAAAGCTCTCGCTGTAAGGCAGATGTGAAGGTGAATTCAGAGAGCTGACCTTCCCCAAGTCTCAGTCCTCAGGGGACAGTCCAGAAAGGCCCTCTCCGTGCTGGACAATTGTAAGACAATCTACTTCTGCACCTTTTGGTACCTGGATTCCATGAAATCCATGTGAGTACTAGGTGGTTATTTTATTTTTTTTTGTCGGTTGTGGGGCTTGAACTCTAGGCCTGGGCGCTGTCCCTCAGCTCTTCAGCTCAATGCCAGCACTCTACCACATGAGCCACAGCACCACTTCTAGTTTTCTGGTGGTTTATTAGAGATAAGAGTCTCACGGACTTTCCTGCCCGGGCTGGCTATGAACCGTGATCCTCAGATCTCAGTCTCCTGAGTAGCTAGGATTACAGGCGTGAGCCACTGGCACCTGGCCTAAGTGGTTATTATTATTTTTGTGTGTGTGAGTGCTAGTCCTGAGGCTTGAACTCAGGGCCTGGGTGCTGTCCCTGAGCTTTTTCTGCTCAAGCTTGGAGTTTTACCACTTAAGCCACAGAGCCACTTCTGGCTTTTTTGGTAGTTCATTGGAGATAAGAGTCTCACAGGGCTGGGAAGGTGGCTCAGTGGTAGAGCGCTTGTCTTGCATGCATGAGGCCCTGAGTTCAATTCCTCAGCACCACATAAGCAGAAAAAGCCAGAAATGGCACGGTGGCTCAAGTGGGAGAGCATTAGCCTTGAGCTGAAGAGCTGAGGGACAGTGCCCCAGGCCCTGAGTTCATCCCCAGGACTGGCACACACACACACACACACACACACACACACACACACATGCGCGCGCGCACACACACACACACACACACACACACACACACACACACACACAGAGTCAGTTCAAGGGCTAGGAATGTGGTTTAGCAGTAGAGTGGTTGCTTAGCATTCATGAAGCCCTGGGTTCGATTCCTCAGTGGCTCAAGTGGTAAAGTGTTAGCCTTCAGCAAAAGCAGCTCAGGGACAGTGCCCAGGCCCTGAGTTCAAGCCCCAGCACTGGCACGCACACACACACTCTCACAGACACACACAAAAGTCAACTCCAGTAGCTATTGTCATCTCGGGTGTAAAAATGAAGAATAATGCTATTCTGAAAGAATCCCTGAATCTCTGCCCCAAGCCCCTCTCCTAATCTATCTTCCCTAGGATCTGTCTGTTGATTTGTCAAGGGTTAAAGGCAGCACTTAGAGTCTCGGCATGCCTTTCTCTCTCCCCGTGGGTGGGTGTCAACATTGTTGACCCAGCACCAAACCCCATGGGCTCTCAGTGAGGGGCTTATTTTGCAACTGGAAAAGGGTCAGCGGGTCACTTGGGGAATTTCTAAGTAAAGGACTTAGGAAATCAGAATTCAGGGCTCCACCGTTCAATCAACATGTCAACACAGGGTGGTAGATTGTGCCGAGTTCCGAACAGGAAAGCCAGGGGACCCGGATTCCAGCCTTCAGGCTGTGGTGACCTTAGGCTGTGGCCAGCATCACCGGCCTTGACCTGGGAAGGTGAGGGAGGGCGTTGTACCCCCATCTTCTGTGTGCATCCCCCTGAGAGAAGCAATCTTTTCCTTTCACCCAGCAGACACTTGGCACAGAGTTCTTTCTCTTGCTTAAGCTAGCAAGAGAGACAGTGGGGCTGGGGTCTCTGGTGGCTCAGGCCTTGTCATTCTAGTTACTCAGGAGGCTAAGATCTGAGGATCCCAGTTCAAAGCCAGCCTGGGCAGGAAAGTCCATGAGACTCTTCATCTCCAATGAACCACCAGAAAGCCAGAAGTGGTTCTGTGGCTCAAAGTGGTAGAGCCCTAGCCTTGAGTGATAAAGCTCATAGCGCCTAGGCCCCAAGTTCAAGTCCTAGGACTGGGATGAAAAAAATAAAAAGGGTGTAGGAGGGCACCGATTGCATGGGATCATGGTTATTTGGCATGTAATAGGTCTTCTCTCCAAGCTACAAGTCCCTCTAGGCTTCTTGGCTTGACTTCCTATAGGGGCATCCAAACCATGTGTCTATTCAGGATAGCAGAACCAGCTAGATCCCATATTGGCCCCTGGTTGAGAAATATCCCTTTGCTGTTCAACCAATGGCCTGGGTGCTTCACCCCCACCCTCCCTGGTCCCACAGGACCAGCCTTGAGGAGACTGTGTAGTGTCACAGTGCCAGCCACTGTGTCTGTTCCTGTGTGGTCATGCCTGTGGGGAAAGATTCTTCCTCCTCTTCCTGGAACTTCTCCCTGTTCCAACTCTCCAGTCTTTTATTTTTGTGCCAGTCCTGGGGCTTGAACTTAATGCCTGAGCACTTCCCGTGAGCCTTTTTTTCCCCCTTCGCTCCAGGCTAGCACACTACTACTTTGAGCCACAGCTTGATTGCTCCATTTCTGATATTTTGTTTTTATTTTGGTGGTTCCTTGGTAATACAAATCACAAGGGCTGGGAGCTAGTGGCTCACACCTGTAATGCTAGCTAGTTAGAAGGCTGAGATCTGAGGATCGTGGTTCAAAGCCAGCCTGGGGCAGAAAACTCCGTGAGACTCTGATCTCCAATTAGCCACTCAGAAAAATGGAAGTGGCGCTGTGGCTCAAGTGGTAGAGCGCTAGCCTTTGAGCTGATGAGCTGAGGGACAGTGCCCAGGCCCAGAGTTCAAGCCCCACAATCATCATCAACATCATCAACAACAAAAGAGTTGCAGGGACTTTCCTGACCAAGTTGGCTTTGAACCACAACCTTCAGATCTCAACCTCCTGAGTAACTAGGATGACAGGCGTGAGCCACCGGTGCCCAGCTTGCTTTGTGTTTATCTTGGGTTTCTACCAAAGTTCTCCTGTATTCACAGGGATAGTTGCTTGACCCTGCTCTGCATATAAGGAAAGTAGGACCAAGCAAGGCTTCTCTATGAAAGGTCTGAAAAAATCTTCCACATATTGAAAAATTCTCAGTGGAAGAGGCTGGGCTTTCCCCAGGGAGTGGAAAGTATGGAGGAAGCCATTATAATTTTAAGTTCAAAGCCCCACCTTCACACCCCACAATATAAGGAAATGGCCTATCACATCAGCAGGAGCAGGCCCAGCACCTGTGGCTCACGCCTGTCACCCTAGCTACTCAGGAGGCTGAGATCTGAGGATCGTGGTTCCAAGCCAGCTCAGACAGGAAAGTCCATGAGACTCTTCTGGCCAATGAGCCACCAAAAAGCTGTGGCTCAGGTGGTAGAGAGCCAGCAAAAAAAAAAAAGCAAGCAAGCAAACAAGCAAGCTCAGAGACAGTGCCCTGGCTCTCAGTGTACCTTTTGCAGCCTTGATTTTTTTTTCCCCTTCTGTGCATGGGTCATGGCCAGAAACGCAGGAGTCAGGCAACAGTACTCACGTTATGCCTTTGGGGTTCTCCACTGCAGATGGTTCTGGGGAGTTTCCATTCAAGCACGTGGAGTCTTTGCCCTGTAGGTTCTTGGTGCTTTGGGGAGGTGACATGTGGTCCAAGGTGAAGGCAGGGGCTTCCTGGGGACCCCGGGCATTCTCTGTCACAGGCATGATTGCTTCAGATAAGACAAACTCAGGGTGCCAAGGAGATCGGAGCTGGGAGGAGGTGAGTGGGAAACGTGTTCAATGCAGGTGTAAAAGCCCCAAGGCCCCTGCACCTTCTGCTGCTGAGCTTGCTCTGGCTTGAGCTGAGCAAGGCCACGCCCACTTCCAGGAGGCTCCGCCCCTACGGCCTCCCAGGGGAGGGAAAGGAGTAGAAGAAGGGGCATGGCCAGGGAGTTAGGGCCTGACTGCTGCCACCCAGTGGCGGTGATAGGAACAGCCACAGCACCGGTGATAGCTTCTTTTAAGTTTATATATATATATATTGGACTTGGATTGTGGTTTAGTGGTAGAGTGCTTGCCTGCCTAGCATGCATGAGGCTCTGGGTTCGAGTCCTCGGTACCACATAAATGAAATAAATGTAAAAAATACCATTACATAGTGATACAAAGGGGTTTCGATTCCATGGATGATACTAGTGAGTTTTAATAATGAAGGCCTTAGCTAATTTACTAAACACTTTGTTAAGAGGATAGACATTGTATTTTTCCTATATACTAGTATATAAATAGAAATAAATGCTATAAATTAAATAAGGTTGTGTGTGTGTGTGTGTGTGTGTGTGTGTGAATGTGTGTGTGCTGGTAACTAGGGCTTGCACTCAGAGTCTGGGGCGCTCTCCCTTAGCTTTTGTGCTCAAGGCGAGCACTCTACCACTTCAGCCACAGCTCCATTTCCAGCTTTTGACTGCTGATTTCCTTGCCTGGGCTGGCTTTGAACCGTGATCCTCAGCAATCAGCCCCCTGAGTAAGGCGCGAGCCACCAGCCATCTGGGTTAAGGCTTTGTTGAAATAAAGGAATCTGGCTAAGGTCACATAGTAGAAAGCAGCAGCATTGAAACCAGAGCCCAAATTCAGTTGTTCTGTCTCCAAAAAAATGCCTAGACACCCCCCTCCCCGCATTCTTCCCAAGTTCTCACCATCTTGGACTCTGAGATTTCTTCTGAGCACTTTCTTCTCTCACGGTGGTCAGACAGGAGCAGTCGCTACCTCCTCGAAGTGAGGTTCTGAAGGGAGAGGAAAAGGATCATCTGTGGAAAGGAAGAAGAAGGAAGCTGAGCTTGTCTTAATTCCCAGTGGGCATTTTCCTGGGCAGGCCATGGCGCCTGGGTGAAGTCCTCATGTTCAGATGGAAACTCTCGAGTGGAATCTGAGACCCTGTCATTATCCTTGCTTCTGGACAGAAGAGGCAGACCAGGGCTTTGCTCCTCCCACAAAATGATAGCATTTATTCCAGCCATAACCCACATCATTTCATCTCTGGATACGAACATGTCTTTGTGGATTTACTAGGGTAAACCAACGCTTTCCTGAAATAATCTCACTGCTGAGTATGACACGAGACTCAAGATAGATTTCTCTGAGCCTTCTCCTTCCCTTAGAACTCTTTCTCAGATTCCCTCTGCTATTCTCAATTTGTGACTTTGGTATTTGTGAGTTGGTTACTATAAAAAAAAATATTGTGTGTGTATGTGTATGCAGGGGGCTTAAACTCAGGGCTTGGGTGCTGTCCCTGAGCTTTTATGCTCAAGGCTAGAGCTCTACCATTTTGACCCACAGCGCCACTTCGGGTTTTCTGGTGGCTCATGGGAGATAAGAGTCTCATATATTTTCCTGCTGGGGGGCTAGCTTCAAACCGTGATCCTCAGATCCTCAGCCTCCTGAGTAGCTAGGATTATAGGTGTGAGCCACCAGCACCTGGCTATTATTTTTTAATTATCTTTATGTAGTTGTAGCTTGGAGTTTCAGCATGTCAAGTTTATGAGTACCATGTATCTGGGCCCCCCTTCCATCAGTCTCTCCCAACTCTCCAAGCCTCACCCCTCCCCTCAGATGACCTGGCTCATGTTCACACATGGACATTCAATACTTTTTCATTTTTTAATAAGTTTTTTTTTATTGTGAAAATACCGCACAGAGGGGTTACAATTACATGAGCAAGATAATGAGTACATTTCGTATCAAGCATTGTTTCCTCCTCTTTGGTTTTTCCCCTACCATCCCTTCCCTCCCATCTCCATGACTACACTCCCCCCCCCCATGGACATTAAATATTGTGACTATCCAGCCATCCTTCCTCTCTCTAATCACCTGCCTGTGCCTCTCCTTAACTTGCCTTTCAGATTCCTAGAATTCATCCTGTTAACCTGTAAGTGATTCAAACGAGTCACGCCATTAGAAACCTCTCGTGTATATTTGCATACGGCTCTGTATACGTTTTCATAGGTGTTTATAATTTAGACACAAGTTCCACCTATGACAGAAAACATGCATCCTTTGTCTCTCCAAGTCTGACTTACTTCACTTCACATACTTATTTTTCCAGGTCCACCCATTTCCCTGTGAAAGAAAGACATAGTGTTGTTCTTCCTGTTGGATGAGCAAAATTCCACACACATGCGAATATATATGTGTATATATATATATATATATATATATACATGCGATATATGATATACTATATATACTATATATTATACCTAATACAGTATGTGACATATTACATAATTACTACATTACAACTGTATATATTACCTATAATATATACCATATATAGTACTACAGTATATATATACTACATATACTATATTATATGATATATGTTATATATACATGTTATATACACAATATAGTGTATATATTATATAATGTATATATAATATATATCATATGATAGTATATAATATGGCATTATAGTATACATATATACTATATAGTATATATGTTATATATACAATATATTATAGTATATAGTATATCATATATAGTATATTATATGTGTTGCATATATTATATAGTATATTGTATATATATTATGCTAGATAGTATATATAATATCATAATATGATATATAAAATAATATAGTGTAGACTGTATACTATATTATATACTATATATACAGTATATGCTATATGGTATTATACTTTTATATAATATAGTATATATAGTTCATAGTATAATATATACTATAAATTATAATATAGGTAATATTATGTAATATCAATAGATACTATATAGCATATATATGCTATATGTATTTGTATCTATGTATTTTTTCTTGATCCTTTTGCCTGTTGTAGAATATCTGTGCTGTTTCATTTTAAAGACACCGCTCTGACCCCTCGCAGGCAGTACAATCAGTAAACTAAGATTGTCAAGAAGTTTGAGATGGTTGAAAATGAGGAGGATTTTGCTTCTCTCTCTGGGTGGAAGATTCTGGATTTAATGAAAATGGAAAGTGAGCCTGGTGCTGGTGGCTCACACCTGTCATCTTAGTTACTTTGGAGGCTGAGATCTGAGGATTGAGGTTCAAGGCCAGCTTGGGCAAGAAAATCCACGGGACTCTCATCTCCAATGAAGAAGTGAAGCTGTGGGTCAAGTGGTAGAGTCCCAGCCTAGGGTTTGGATTTTGTTTGGATCCATTTGCATGGAATTTCTTCTCCCATCCGTTTGCTTTCAGTCTATTTCTGATGTTAGAGGTAAAGTGAGTTTCTTGTAAGTAGCATATAGTTGGAGCCAGGCACCAGTGGCTCACGCCTATAATCCTAGCTACTCAGCAGGCTGAGATTTTAGAATCACAGTTCAAAGCCAGCCCAGGCAGGAAAGTCTGTGAGGCTCTTATCTCCATTAAACAACCAGAAAACTAGAAGTATACCTGTGGCTCAACTGGTGGAGAGCTTGATTTGAGATGAAGAGCTGAGGGACAGTGCCCAGGCCCAGGCACGCACACACACACACACACACACACACACACACACACACACACACACACACACACACACACACACACACCGGAGAGAAGGTTAAGTCAACTGAGAACAAGGGAAGGTTTTTCTTTCGTTTCTTTTTCCCCCTTCCCAAACACCTGCATATCACAGCACCCTTGGGTTTCCTTTGTGTCCTCCAGCACAATTCCACGAGACAAAATGACCTTAGGGGTCCTAGAGTCCAACCTTCTTATTTTCTAGATGGGAAAGCTAAAGGCGATCCAGAGAGATTTTTACACCTGTCTTTCCTTGGGTCCATGTCCCCTCCATTGGAATTGTTCTCTGCTTGGCTGTGTGTGTGTGTGTGTGTGTGTGTGTGTGTGTGTGTGTGCGGAAGGGGGGAGACTAGAAGGACCTAGGTTCAATGCCTTCTCTCCCTTGTCCCCACAGCTCCATCAACAGACCCATCTCAAGCTGCAGTGGGTTAAGACTCGTGCATAAGTGCTTGCCCAAACCGACTGCTGGAGACTCCAGTGACTCAGTCTAGGGTCCTAGGCTCAGCCCTGGACCTGGGGCCAGTTGATCTTTTCAGGACTGTATAGAGCAGGACTGGCTGGTAAAAGTGGTAGAAAAAGCGGTTTCCTACAAGAAAATCGAGAACAATTAGCAGAACGGAAGATGGATGCCGAACAGAAGAAACAGATGTGCAAGACACCAAGCCGCTTGGTGACACTCTGAGCATGTGCCCTGGAGCAGGTGGGTGAGCACTCTCACTACGAGTCCCTCTCTCTCCCCCCCTTCCCCCAGCGTAGTGGGGTCTGGCATCTGTCCCAGCCATGAATGCCTTCCTCCTTTCCATTCCCAAATGAGAAACTTTCCCAAGTCAGACTTCCCACACTTGCACCATGCATGCAATGGCTTCCTGAATTATGTCGTTATAATTACAAGCTATTTTAATGATCACTCATCACCATGATGAATGTTTTACACGGTAGGAATTGCCCGGGCCACCCACAGAAGCTCAAACAATGAATGGAACTGCTCTCTTGCGTTCTGACCCAAGTAGGGAGGTTTCCCTGGGTCCAGAGTTTACACAAGTAAGCACTGGAGAGCGGCAGCAGTGTAGTAGCAAGGACACTCCAGCAGGTGGCGCTGGTGGCTCAGGCTTGTCATCCTAGCTACTCTCAGGAGGCTGAGATCTGAGGATGAAGGTTCAAAGCCAGCCCTCGCAGGAAAATCTGTGAGACTCTGATCTCCAATTAACTAGCAAAAACCCGAAGTGGAGCTGTGTCTCAAATGGTAGAGCAGCAACTCTGAGTGATAAAGCCAAGTGAGAACAGAGTTCAAGCTCCCTCCAATATTGGTGTGCGTGCATGCACACACACACACACACACACACACACACACACATGCTATATAATATATATATATATATATAATACATGAATATGAATATAAAAATATATAAAGAATATATATCCTTCCTTTTCTTCAAAAAGCTATATCACTCTTATCTTTATGAAGTCTAAAGTACAATTCCTGTCCAGTATTTCTTTACTAAGTTTCTGCCTGGCTGATCTATATAGTGAGTGGGGTACTGAATCATTTACAATGGATAATCCCCCTTTCTGTTCATTAAAAGGAGATGTACATATGCATATAGTATGTAACTTCTTTATGCTCTCTTGACATTGATAATAAAGAATTTATTATTATTATTGTTGTTGTTGTTGGTTGTGGGCTTGAACTCAGGGCCTAGGTTCTAACCCTGGGCCACTTTGTGCTCAGGGCTACTAGCACTCTACCACTCTGGCACTTGAGCCACAGCCCCACTTCTGGTTTTTGAGTGATTCATTGGAGATCAGAGTCTCACAGGGACTTTACTGTCCAGGCTGGCTTTGAACTGAGATCCTCAGATCTCAGCCTCCAGAGTAGCTATTTGTTCCTGGCAAGAATTTATTTTTATCAGCATATATTATTTGCACCAAGGGGGTGTGTGAGTGATATTTGATATTTTTACATTTGATGCAAGTGATGTGTGATATTTCCATGAGTGCATATAATGTGTTTGAATCATATTCACTCCATCTATTATGTTTTTCTCCCTCCTCTTTTTAATTTTTTAAACAAATTTAATGTGTTTAATTATGCTTTGTTTTCACTCAAGCCTCTCTCTCCCTTCCTCCCCTATCCTGGGTTGGTTCTCCTTTACAATGAGGGATAACGGTCATCTTTGTCTCCTGACTTGAAAAATCTATTTGCTGCATAATTTTAAAGGAAAATGGGGCTGAGAGAAAGAAGGAAGCCTGCCTAATCCAAGCACCTTAAACCTATCAGAATGTTGCCATCCACTAAAATAAAATCATTTAAAAAATGTCAGCAATGGTAACTCACTAGCCACTATGTTGAACATGAACTACACAGCTTGTGACTGGGGATGGGAGAGAAACAAAAGTGGGGGAGAGAGAAAAAGATGGCGAGGGGAGGCGTGACATTGTCCAGAAAGAAGTAGTTGTGACCCTTCTGTACATCACCTTTACAATAGCAATTGCTATTGTGTTTTTTAAAATCAAAGCGAGTGTCCCATTTCCAAAACCATCATAGATGAGGGCTTGCCAACGTGGCCTTGGGGGCCTCTTGGTCCGACTACAGAGAATAAAATAAAGATATTTTAATTAAAAAACAAAACAACTAGGGGTGGGGGGAGGATTGGGTGGGGGGAAGGAGGCTTGGAAAGGATGGGAAGGGGAAACAAAGGAGGAGGCAACAATGCTTGATAAGAAATGAACTCATTATCTTGCTCATGTAATTGTAACCCCTCTGTACAGATTTTTCACAATAAAAAAAAAATAAAACAACTAAAAGCAATACATGCTTACTGTTCCCTCTCCATGGGGGGGCGGGGAAGGGAAACAAAGTCCCTCCTGCAGTGGCAGCCCTCGGCCGGCAGGTGGCGCGGTGGGACACAGCAGGCCGGGCCAGGAGAGGCGAGGGCAGCCGGAGGTGGGCGTGGCAATGGGCGTGGCGGCGGGCGGAGCTCCGCACCACACGTGACCCGGGCTTGAGGCTCGGGCGCCGGCGTCACGTGACAGGGCCCGGAAGCGGCTGCCCGGAGGGGCTCAGACCGCCGCGCCGGGATGGCGAGGGGTGGCCGCGGAGGCGCGGGGAGGCGCTGAGGCGTGGGCTGAGCCGCAGCCTCGGGCCGGCGCCGCCGCCGGAGCCTGGCGGTGAGTCCGGGCCGACCCGCCCGCCCAGGGCTGTGTGGTCGCCGACCTCTCCCGGGGGGAGCGGGGGGGGGGGGGAGCGGGGTGGAGGCTGCGGGTTCGAGGCCCCCCTCAGCCCCCGCTGCTGGGGGCGGGGTTCGTGGGGGGGGGGACCTGGATCGCTCGTCCCTGGCGGCAGCCGTGCCCTGGAATGTCGCTGACAATGACATTTGGGGGTCACACATGCCCGGGAACCCCCACCCCACCCCACCAAGACCCCCGACGGGGGGAGAAAAAAAAATGATCGGGTGGCAACCCCGTCCTCGCACAGGAGGGGAAACTGAGGCACGGGAAGGCGCCTGGTCACCTGTGAGTGAGTGGCCGACCTGCGACCAGAGTCTACCCAGGTGGCCCTGAGCGCCTCCAGTGTCACCTGCTGGGGGGGGGATGGAGGGGGGACCTGACAGTGGGAAAAGAGAGGAAGGAGGGAAAGCACCCCCTCCCTCGCTTTGGGGGGTCCTCTCCCCCCTTCCCCCGGCAGGCTGGGGTCTGGGTGTGGTTCCCTTGGTTCAGGATTTTTCTTTTTCTGCACACTCATCATTTCAGTAGCTTCTAAACCGTTCTGCCTGTTTTGGTGGAAGTCTGAAAAGAAGAACTCAGAATTGGAGCGAGGAGAGGGAGGGAGGGAGGGAGGGAAGGAGGGGGGGCAGACCTTTGCTGTTTCTTTTTTTCTTGCTTTTCTCTTTTCTCTGTCATTGGACACGTGGGGGAAAGCTGGTCATGGGAGTGGACGTTGTTGTCATCCGTGGAGGCTTGCTGTAAAAAGGCAGACAGACTGAGATCTGTGAACTAGATTTTATTTTGGATCTGCCACTTACTTGGAGGACACCTTAGGTGTCATCATCTTGCCTGGGCTTAGGTTTCTCAGTGTGTAGACAATAGGGCTCGTTGGATCTCTTACACATTTTGTTCTGCTTCTTGCATCTAGGTCTGTTTGCTCTGTCTGTCTATCGATCTATCTACCTAATTATCTATGCCAGTACTAGAACTTGAACTCAGGGACTGGGCCATGTCACCGAGCTTTTGTGTTCAGAGTTAGCCTCCACCACTTGAGCCACCACTCCACTGTTGATTTTTTTTCTTTTTTGCTAGTTAATTGGAGATTAGATTCTCCTGGGGTTTCCTGCCTGGCCTGGCTTTGAACTGTGATCCTCAGATCTCAGCCCCCTGAGTAGCTAGGATTACAGGCATGAGCCACTGGCACTTAGCTTGTTTGCTTTTTATTTAGATTTTGTTTGGCAGGAAGGGAGACGAAACCTTACCCAGTTAGTGGTCTGTTTGATGTTTCATCTGGACTTATTCTTAAGTTGCCAGGAATTTTTGTTTTTCCTCTTTGAATTATATCCAGGCCAGCTGCTAACAGCTGCAGATGATTTTCATTGTCTTCGTCATATCAGGACTGTCCTTTGACTTACCTAGAGCTAAGTTTGCAGTAATTAGCTTGGACTATCTTATAGCATATGGGGTTTTGGTTTTGTGGGGCTGGGGGTGTACCTTTTTTTTTTTTTTTGGCCAGTTCTGGGGCTTGAACACAGGGCCTGGGCACTGTTTCTGAGCTTCTTTTGCTCAAGACTAGCACTCTACCACCTGAGCCACAGCGCCACTTCCAGCTTTTTCCTTTTATGTGGTACTGAGGAATTGAACTCAGAGCTTTGTGCATTGCTAGGCGAGCACTCTACCACTGAGCCACCTTCCCAACACGGTGTGCACTGAGTTACACACTGAACCCTTCCTTTGGACATTGAGAACACATGTTCTCTGAAGAGTGTTCTTGAGATTTGGGTAGGGGAAGGGGGCAGCATTCCCCTGCTGTTCTCTTTTTTTTTTGTTGTTAGTCATTTATTTAGATCAAGTTCTGGGCGGGAGTCCTTGTTTTCTCCTTACTCTAGGTAGCTGTGTAACATGGGCAGCCAGAAGTGCTCTGAGCCGCTGCCAGTCTTCAGGCTGTGGGAGGAGTGGGGTGGGGTTTTGTGTTGTAACCTTGGGAAGACCACCTATTCAGTGAAGTGGTTTTGAACACTTTCAGAGACTTGAGCTATTTCCTGCCCGGGAGGGCCAGCATGGAGCTGCCGTCACTGGAGTCATTGTTATTGTCTGCGGGCAGTTACCTTGGGGGATGCTGTGAATGAAATGACTGTGGTGGGTTTAATTTTTTTCTCTCTCTCTTTTTTTTTTTTGGTTGGTCCTGGGGTTTGAATGCTGGGCCTGGGCACTGTCTCTGAGCTCTTCTGCTCAAGGCTAGCGCTCTACCACTTTGAGCCACACTGCCACTTCCCTTAGTCTGGTGGTGAATTGGAGATAAGAGCCCCACAGACTTTCCTGTTTGGGCTGGCTTTGAACTGTGAGCCTCAGATCTCAGCCTCCTGAGTAGCTAGAATTACAGACATAAGCCACTGGCATCTGGCTCTTTTTTAAATTTTTTAAAATCTTCCCATGAGCATTCTTTAAGTGCTCCATATGTCCATAAGAGTCAGGTGCCCAGACACTTTGCATTTATTTATTTATTGTGTGTGTGTGCGCGTGCATGTGCGTGCGCGCGCACTGCTACTAGAACTTGAACCTAGAGCCCCTCACTCTTGGTTTTTTTCTTTTTTTCCAGTCCTAAAGCTTGAACTCTAGGTCTGAGGTGCTGTCTGTGAGCCTCTTTGTGCTAGTGCTCTACCACTTAAGCCACAGTGTCACTTCCAGGTTTTTCTGATTAGTGGATTGAAGATAAACTGGCTTTGAACTGCAAACCTCAGATCTCAGCCTCCTGAGTAGCTAGGATTATAGGCAGGAGCCACTGGCACCCCCGCTCTTGGCTGGTGCTCTATCATTTAAGCCCCAGCTCCACTCTTGACTTCTTGCTGGCTAATTGGAGATAAGAGTCTTACAGATTCATCTGCCCGGGCTGGCTTTGAACTGTGGTTCCCAGATCTCAGCCTCCTGAGTAGCTAGGATTATAAGTGTGAGCACCAGCCATCCAATGGCACTTTGCTTTGGATGCTTGGTGCCACACTTCTTTGGCTTGGCCCTGCTTCTTTTCTGTCCTTACCTCTGCTGGGCTGAAGCTCGTAACCCCTTCTAGAAGGGTCTGACTGATGACAGCAGGAACAGCTTTTCGTTTCTCATAAACTCATGTATTGATTCTCTTTTTCACAGCCTGGCCTTGGAGCCAGGATTCTGCATCTCCCTGTATGGACCCGGCTTTTACTGGCTTGAGCATTAAAAAAACAGCACCTGCTTCACGGTAGAATCCCATTGGTGGAATTCTCATATGCCAGATTAGAAAACTACTGTTCCCTCTCATCTGCTCCCCCTCATCTCATTTCTCTTGGGATCCTGGGTCCAATGACCTTCTCAGTGACCTTATCTTACAGAAGAGGTACCTCTATACATCTCTTTTCTTTTTCTTCTCTTTTGATAGTGGTGGGGTTTGAACTCAAGGCTTTGTGCTTGCTAGGCAGATGTTCTACCATGTAGCCATGTTCTCAGCACTGTTTTTACTTTGTTATTTTTCCAAATAGGCTCCCCTGGCCAGCCTCAGACCTTGATCCTCTTACCTTCAGCCTCCTGAGTGCCACCAAGCCTGGCTTTTTGATTGAGATGGTGTCTCATGACCTTTTTTTTTTGTTTTTTTTTTTGGTTAGGGTTGGCCTTGAACTACCATCCTTCGAATCTTTTGCCTCTCTCCTCCCCAGTAGCTGAGATTACAGATATGAGCCATTGCACCTAGCTCTGGGCTCCTTGGGATGCTCTTTGTCTTCCTTGGGACCACCATTTCTAAAATAGGGACTTGGCTTAGCCGTCTAGAGGATGAGATTAAGAAAGTCCTGCACAGTGTCTGTCTGTAGCAGTCTGGTCCCCTACGACTCCTCTGCTGTGAACGTCTCCATAGCGACAATCACCACAACTGGTCCCTTAATGAGACAACACATCTCATATGTACTTAGCTTATCTTCCTAACAGTATTGAGACAGGTTGGTATTGGGGATGCCTCTCCAATGATGAATTTGGCCAGAGTTACCCAGTTCCACCGAGATGAGTATCATGAACAATACTTCCAGCCCTCTTATTCTGCTCACCCCAGGCTCTGGGGATGGGTTTTGAGCTGGAAATTTTAGACAGGGTGGCGTGATAGAGCTCTGGACTGGGCTGTGATTTGCTGGATTCGAATTTCAAATCTTCAACCGGTCAGGGGCCTGCATGGGGCAGCCCAAGGGCTTGGCCCTTGGCCATAAGTGAGAGGCGAGGAGTGGGGTCTTCTGTGAGGTCCTGCCTGTCTTTAGACTTGACCATCTTCATGAGTGTGGCTGAGACGTGAGTTTGTTTCTAGGCTCAGCAGCTGCGCCTTGGCTGGTCCAGCCTGAGATTTAACTCAGGCCTGAGTCTGGGTGGTAGACTGCCAGATGGAGTATTGTCTCCCTTTTCTTCCTGGAGACCACAGGGAGCAGCCTGGCTCGAGACTTACTTCATGACTTTAAAAGTTGAAGCCGGGCAAAGCCAGGCACCCATGGCTCACACCTGTCATCCTAGCTACTTAGGAGGCTGAGATCTGAGGATCATGTTTTAAAGCCAGCTCTGGCAGGAAAGTCCATGAGACTCTTATCTCCAATGAGCCACCAAAAGCCAGAAATAGAGTTGTGGCTGCAGTGGTAGAGCACTAGCCTTGAGCAAACAAACAAACAAACAAACAAGAAAATGAGGCTCAGGGATTGTGCCCAGGCCCTGAGTTCAAGCCCCAGGACTGATACAAAGCCAAAAAAATTTTTTAAAAACCAATTTGCAACAAAACTTACTTATTTTTGCATACAGTGTTCTTGGCATGAAATGGTCTCATCTGTTCTTCGTTTTTTCTTTTCTTTCTTTCTTTTTCGCCAGTCCTGGGGCTTGAACTCAGGGCTTGGGCACTGTCCCTGAATTGCTTTTGCTTAAGGCTAGCACTCTACCACTTGAGCCACAGCACCGCTTCTGGCTTTTTCTGTGTATGTGGTACTGAGGACTGGAAACCAGGGCTTTGTGCATGCTAGGCAAGCATCTACCACTAAGCCACATTCCCAGCCCCTGTTCATTTGTGTGTATGTGTGTGCCATGGAAAACCAACATATTTGAGAGGTTAACCATCCACATGTGTAGATATTCAATTCCCATCATCTCTGGATGGGGCATTGAACCAAGACACAATTTGCATAAGCAAAAGGAAGGAAAGAGATCAAGGTGAGACCGATAGTTGTTTGAATGCAATTCTGGTTGACTGTACTCTTGATGAAATTAATCTAAAATTTTTTTTTCTATCAGACATAGATTTCATGTAATAGTGTACTCTTCCCCCCCCCCCCCCCCCAGAGGAAGGAATGTCTCAAGGTCAGGGAAAGGGAACCACACAGAATCTTGTAAACTCCTCTGCTTTCCTCCAGAACCAGAAGGACTAGCTTGGGCTTCAACTTTCACATATTTCAACTCTCATTTCCCCGGTTAATAGAGCCCATTAAACACTCCCACAGGGCCAGAACTGGTCCGTGCTACATTGATCTTGGATTACAGGCTGCATCCGGGCTGGCCTGTTAGAGACAGAAGGGAGTCTTGTGTAGGAAGATGGCTTAGCAAATCTACCTCCATGCTTGATAAGTTGGACTTGAACTCAGAGCCTGGGCACTGGTCCCTTAGTGTTTTCACTCAAGGCTAGTGCTCTACCATTGGAACCACACCTCTCCTTCTGGCTTTCTGGTGGCTAATTGGTGATAAGATCTCATGGACTTTCCTGTCTGGGCTTGATTTGAACCTTGATCCTCTACCAGCCTCCTGAGTAGCTAGGATGACAGGTGTGAGCCCCTGGTGTCCATTTGGACAAACAATTTGGTAGATGTTTTTTTCTTAGGTCTGGCTGAAACTCTTTGTCCCTTCATCTTCCATCTAATGATCTTGGCTTTGTCCAGTCTTTGAAGACTCTCCAAAACAAGTCTAACCTGCAAGCCCAACCTTTAATGACAGCTTTGTAGCTCTAGCTTGTCAGTCACGTTGAACCTGCTCTACCACTTGGACCATGCCTCCAGCTTGGCCTTTTGCTGGTTATTTTGGAGATAGAGCCTCATGGATTTTTTTCACCCTAAGCTGGCCTGATCTTCCAGCTCTCATCCAGAATAGCTGGGATTACAAGTATGAGCCACCAGTGTCTGACAGCACTTTTTTTTCCTTCTTCCTGCAGTTGCTAAGTCATATCTCCTACCATCTCATAGTTATTTACTTGACCTTAGGTCTATAGATTTCTGCTTGTGTGTGTGTGTGGACCTGGGTACTGTCCTTAGGTCTATAGATTTCTGCTTGTGTGTGTGTGTGGGGGGGGGGGGTTCTCGTAGTAATGTTCTGCAGGTCATTGTAGTTTTTATTTATGTATACCATAAAGAGGTCTCTGCATTGTAGAATAAATGGAAAGACTGTACTGTGAATCACCAGAGTTGTGTCTTGGCTATTTGAAAGGCACTGGAAAACTTAGCCCTCAGCTAAATTTTGTCCCTTCGCTTTCCTATGGTACTCAGTGTTCACTGGAAGGTTCTCGTGCTTATGCTTTATTTATTTAGTGCCAGTCTTGGGACACTTGAACTCAGGGCCTGAACTTTTTTGCTCAAGGTTGGTGCTCTACCACTTGGGCCACAGCTCCACTTCTGGCTTTCTGGTAGTTAATTGAAGATCAGAGTATCACATACTTTTCTGCCCTGGCTGGCTTTGAACTATGGTTTTCAGATCTCAGTCTTCAGAGTAGTAAGAGTTACAGGCGTGGGCCACCGGCTTTATTTTTTCTCTATTTATTACTTATCTCTTTATAATCCCAAAGTTGTACAAAGAGGGATTCAGTGCAGTTTGTCAGTTTGTGACTACCATGTGTCTTGATCAGTGTCACCCTTTCCATCATCCTAATGCTTTTGATGTATTACAAGAGACTCAAAAGCAAATCTGTGTGCTGGTGGCTCACATCTGTAACCCTAGCTACTCAGGAGGCTGAGATCTGATGATCATGATTCAAAGCCTCCCTGGGCAGAAGAGTCCATGAGACTCTATCTCCAATAAACTACCAGAAAACTGGAAGCTATGTCTCAAAGTGGTAGAGCACTATCCTTGAGCAAAAGAAGCTTGGGGACAGCCCCTAGGCCCTGGATTCAAGCCCCATGATGGATGCTCCCCCCCAAAAAAAGAGAGACTCTCTTTTATGTTTGCATAAACGATTCTGATCCCTGACTTTTGAAACTATTTTAGTCCACACCACCTGTCCCTCCATCTCTCCCAGCAGATTCGGAGTCTAAGATCTAGACAAAGCACGTGATCCAAAGTCCCCATGTTGATTGGTGATAGAAGCAGGTCTCGAACCCAGACCTTCTGACTCACATAAACCAATTTTCCAGCTTTTATCTGCATAGTTGGAACTTTCCCACTTTGCTTGATCTTGTATGTATTTTCCCTGGAGCTATGTGACAACTTTGAATTCCTCTAGGTTGGGGGAAAAAAATGAAACACACACACACACACACACACACACACACAACACACACACACACACACACACACACACACACACACACACACACACACACAACCACTGAGCCACATTCCCAGCCCTTCTGTGGTTATTTATTTTTTTTAACCATGCATCAAGCAATGCTGGTGTCCTGCCCTTGGCCCTTCGGAGCTGCGATCAGTCTTTGCTCAAACAAATTGGCTCACTTCTGACATCTTGGCACAATGGGGAATGGGCTAAGACGGGTCTCCCCACGTTCCTGAGAGAGTACCTCACACCCAGGCTGATGTCCAGCCACGTGCGGCCAGGGCTGGAGCCAGTCTGCCCTGGGTCAGAGGCATTATATTCGTCATTTTTAAACGGCAATATTCTTGGCAGGAAATGGACCTTATTTTAATACCTGCTCACAGCGCCTGGCCTGCTTTTACCAGACATTTCCAGCTCCACATGGCCCATCGGGCTGGCTGTAAACTGAGGGGCAGGGGCACCTGTGAAGGCTCTTTTTACCATCAGGTTCCAAGATTCTAGAGGGTTCCCATTTCTCATGACTCCAGAGGGCACCCCTCCCTCCCCATTAGAGAATCTCCCATCTTCTCTTCGCCAGAGGAGCAGTATGGGGGCGCCCATCACTTCCCATCATCGGGCAGCTGCAAGTTTTTCTACTCATCAGGAACTGATCTATAAACGTCCAAAGGAACAAGTGCAAGCTGGGGGGGAGCAGAAAAGGTGTGACACCCGTCCTGTGCACTGTGTGAAGGTCACTGTTGACAGGACAGGTTAATGAGCAAAACCCAACATGGGGACTCAGAATGGCGGCTCTCCAGGTTCTTTGTGGCTTCTCTGTGTAGCATTTCCTTCCTTCCTCGGACAGTTGTGGGCCCTCTGGACGAAGGGAGAAGGGGTGAATCCCCCCTCCCCCTGGGGTGCCTGGCTGCTTGGGGAGCAGGGTTCACATGGGGTGTGTGATCTGTGATTTGTTTCAGGGTGTGTGTGTGTGTGTGTGTGTGTGTGTGTGTGTGTGTGTGTGTGTGTGTGTGTGTGTGTGTGTGTGTGTGTGTGTGTGTGTGTGTGTGTGGTCATGGGGCTTGAACTCTGGGTCTGGGCACTGTCCCTGAGCCCTTCAGCTCAAGGCGAGTGCTCTACCACTTGAGCCACAGCGCCACTTCTGGTTTTCTGGTGGTTTATTGGAGATAAGAGTCTCATGGACTTTGCTGCCCAGGCTGGCTTTGAACTGTGATCCTCAGATCTCAGCCTCCTGAGTAGCTAGGATTACAGGTGTGAGCCACTGGTGCCTGGCATGGAGGTGTCATTTTTAAGCTCCAAATAAAGCCCCATGGAGGGCAGATGCTGAGATGGGGCTGGGGTGGGAAGGGGGGAGTTAGGGTCTGAGACTCAGTTGTGTTCCACCTCTTGTCTTGGCTGCTGTGTTTGTATGCAGGTGTTGCTGGCAAGAAAAGAGGGCCGGAGGCCTACTCCAGGCCTCCATTGGCCTCCAGTTTGTACAAGATGGCCCTTGGCCTGGGGCTGTTGGTGGGTGGTGACCCAATACAATGTGAGCAGAACTGGATGATCTAGAGGATTTCTTTTATTTTAATTTTTAATTGTTATTATAAAGGTGAAGGGCTGGGAAGGTGGCTCAGTGGTAGAGTGCTTGCCTTGCATGCATGAGGCCCTGGGTTCAATTCCTCAGCACCACATAAGCAGAAAAAGCTGCAAGTGGTGCTGTGATTCAAGTGGTAGAGCACTAGCCTTGAGCTGAAGAGCTAAGGGACAGCGTCTAGCCCAGAGTTCAAGCCCCACAACCGACAAAATAAATAAAGGTGATGTACAGAGGGGCTACAGTTATAAAAGTCAGATCATGATGTGCATTTCTTTTTGGACAATGTCACCCTTCCCTTGCTGCCTCCCAATTTTTCCCTCCGTCCCCTCCCACAAGTTGTACAGTTCATCGTCAACATAGTGTCTAGTGAGTACCACTGCTACATTTGTTCACCCTTTGGTCCTCCATTTCTAGGCCTCCCCTTAACCCTCCCAAAGACAGATAAATGAACAAGACAAAAAGAAAACAAAAACAGCAACAGAGAATAAAACACCCTTTTGTTTCCATTTCCTGGAGTTCATTTCAACACATATTATTTTATGTGATCACCTTCGTGTTCCTCTCCTAAGAATATCTGGAGGAGATTTTTGTTTGTGTTTTTGTTTTTTTGCCAGTCCTGGGGCTTGAACTCAGGGCCTGGCCACTGTCCCTGAGCTGCTTTTACTCAAGGCTAGCACTCTACCACTTGAGCCACAGCTCCACTTCTGGATTTTTCTGTGTATGTGGTACTGAGGAATCGAACCCAGGGCTTCATGCATGCTAGACAAGCACTGTACCACTAGGCCACCTTCCCAGCCCATCTGGAGGGAATTTCTTGAGAGCATAGGTTCTCTAATGAAGGCAGAGGACAGAAATGGATCCTCCCGAGACACATCCGTATTCTCCATCCTGGAAGGCTGTCTCTGGGGAAAGGTAGCTGTGGATTGAGGCTCGAGGCTCGCAGGCATCAGTGGAAATCTGGAGGACTTCCTGGAGGCAGCGTTCCCCACTCTGCCCTGCCGCTGCCTCATCTCTGCTTTGCTCGGGTGCACGGTGACAAATTTAGCCATTTATGAGTGGTGCCATGGGGACCAGGGAGGTGGAGGGGTAGAGTCTGAGCATGCCCAGTCTGCCCTGTGTACTTTGCACTTCTTGCATATTTCTCCCTCCATAACTGGGGCCCTCATACTCAGTCCTGTAGGGCAGTCACCGTGGGTGGCTGTGACAATGACTGCTTCGGTCTCCGAGTCCACCCCAGGCATGAAGCTAAAGGCCCCAGCGAGCAGAGATCCTCATTCTGACCCTCTTCCTCCAGCTACCATGTCCACGCAGAGACTTCGCAATGAAGATTACCACGACTACAGCTCCACCGACGTGAGTCCGGAGGAGAGCCCCTCGGAAGGGCTGAGCCACTTTTCCTCTGGCTCCTACCAGCGTTTCGGGGAGAGAAACAGCACTACGTGAGTCGTTCTTGCTCTCTGCCCTTCTGGCGGTGGTGGGGGTGGGCTTCGAACCTGCTACTGTTGGCTCCTCTTCCTTCCTTCCTTCCTTCCTTCCTTCCTTCCTTCCTTCCTTCCTTCCTTCCTTCCTTCCTTCCTTCCTTGTTTCTTTCTTTGTCATGGGGCTTGAACTCTGGGCCTGGACGCTGCCCCTCAGCTCTTCAGCTCAAGACAAGCGCTCTCCACTTGAGCCACAGCGCCACTTCTGGTTTTCTGGTGGTTTATTGGAGATAAGCATCTCACAGACTTTCCTGCCCTGTCTGGCTTTGAACCGTGATCCTCAGATCTCAGCCTCCTGAGTAGCTTGGATGACAGGCGTGAGCCACCAGCGCCTGGCTGTCTGGTCCTTTCTTATTCTCAGCTTGGTCAGGGCCAGCAGGCCAGGGGGTGGGCTGGAGAGAGTGTACAGCTGAGAAAAGCTTCTAGAAGGCCATTATGTGAGTGGGGGGGGGCTTCCCTCGCTCCCATCTCTCTCAGCCCCCACTGGAAGCCCCCTAAAGGCAGAGAGTCACCCCCAGACTTCTGTCCCCAGCAGCTGATCATGGAGGAAACTGCACTTTTGCCTTCCCCCACCAGGGAAACTGAGACCCCCAGACACAGCAGGGCCTAGGCTAGCCCTCTCCCTTAGGTGGCAGACAAATTGAAGGTGTGCTGGGGAGCAGGGGCTGGCTGTGTGTGGGGGTGCAGCTGCCCTGATTGCA
Source organism: Dipodomys merriami (assembly GCF_024711535.1). Lineage (NCBI taxonomy): Eukaryota > Metazoa > Chordata > Mammalia > Rodentia > Heteromyidae > Dipodomys > Dipodomys merriami. Next base: position 2,277,006 of record NW_027202838.1, on the reverse strand, counting down.
GCCTGTGACATTTCCCAGCACCCCAGTGCCCCATCCTGGGCAGGACTCAATGAGCACGCCTTTGGTTCCCTAATCTTAGCCATCCTCTGGGACTCTGAGGGGACTATGGAGCCCTATCCCAGAGCCCCTTGCTGGGGTAGCTTTCTCGATGTTACTCTCCCAGCCAGGACCTATATGTCCTGTGACCTGGGGTGACCCTGGGGGACGTGGTTTGTCTACAGGACTCGCCCCGAGCCACCTCTAGCTAGTTTCTGCTGGCACAGACTTGCCTGAGAAGCGTGTTCCTCTTATGGAAAGCTCTGGTGGAAATCCCCCATCCTGTCTGCTGCAATCTGAGCAGGAGGCAACAGTGGGGACCCCCCCCCCACCCATCTTTTCCCTTTAACCTTATCCCCTCTTGCCCCCTCCCCCCTCCACACACATATGGCCACCCTGGCAGAAGGTACTCTACTTCCGGCTGGAGACTCTCAATGGCTCTGCCATTTCCCTTAGGGGAAAATCCTTTCTTTCCCTTTAAAAAAAAAAATTAGTGCCTGTTTTGGGGCTTGAACTCAGGGCCTGGATGCTGTCCCTGACCTCTTTTGCTCAAGGCTAATGCCCTACTACTTTGAGCCATAGCCCCACTTGCGGTTTTCTGGTGGTTTATTGGAGATAAGAGTCTCTCAGACTTTCCTGCCCAGACTGGCTTTGAACTACGAACCTCAGATCTCAGCCTCTTGAGTAGCTAGGATTACAGGCATGAACCACTGGCGCTTCAAACCTCAGTACCTGGCATTTTCTTGGAATATGAAGGAAACGAACCAATCAGCACTCAAGACAAGCATCAGTGTTTGTGACCCCCATAAAAATGTTGAGCTTTCAAGCAAAATTAGACAAAAGAAAACCCAAATCCAGTGTGTCTAGTATTGTGAGCTTGGTAGTTTTCCTTTGCATATAAACTGCTGATGAGCTTTGTGCTGATGTTAATGTCTGTGATTTCTCCGTGTTATATAATGAAAGGTATTTGTGTTTAGAAGAGCTGAATAACTCACAGGACTAATAAAAATGTCCAAATAACCAAAGGATGTTAGGAAGTTTTGTTTTTTTTTTAAATTTTATTTTATTTTATTTGAGAACATACTGTACAGAGGGGTTACAATTACATGGGCAGGATAATGCATACATTTCTTACCAAGCATTGCAGCCTCCTCCTTTGTTTACCCTTCACCTCCCTTCCCAGCCTCCCCCCAGGAAGTTGCATTCAGAGAACATGCTCACCAATGTTTTGTTAGTGGTATGGATGGTGTGTGTGTGTGTGCATGTGTGTGTGCATGTGCATGTTTATATGTGTCTATGTGTGTATTTATCCAGACCTTGAACTCAGGGCCTTGTGATCTTAACAGCTTCTTTTACTTGTAGATGGCACTCTACCACTCCAGCCATGCCTCCATTTCTGGCTTTTTTTCTGGCTAATTGGAGGGAGGAATCTCCAAAGTTTGTCTGAGCTGGCTTTGAATCAAGATCCATAGAGTTCAGCCTCCTGAGTTAGCTAGGATTCCAGGCATGAGCCACTGGTGCCTGGCCAGAACCAATAGTTTTTAATGAACTAGAATATGAAGTTTCAATTCCATAATTGTAAGTGACTTTGAAGAAATGATCATGTGCTTCATTTTGGAATAGTGTCAAAGAAAAATGACCACCTGCGTGTCTAAAGCCATCAGATTGTCTTCATATCCCTCCACACAACAGTGTTTCACAGAGACTGAACGCAGACTCAGACACACACCGTCTTCTGTTATACAAAGCATTCAAGAAAATGCTTTGTTCAAAAAGTAAGACAGTGCCATTCTTCTCCATTTCCTTCTCTGGAAAAATGGGTTTGATTTCTCAAAAAAAAAATACACACACACACACACACACACACGACACACACACACACACACACACACACACACACACACACACACACACACACACACACACACACACACACACTATCAGGTGCCGGTGGCTCACATCTGTAATTCTAGCTACTTAGAGACTGCGATCCTGAGGATCACGGTTTAAAGCCACCCAGGCAGGAAAGTCTGTGAGATTTGTATCTCCAATTAACTATCAAAAAAAGCTAGAAATGGAGCTGTTGCTCAAAGTGGTAGAGTGCTAACCTTTAGCACAAAAGCTCAGGGACAGCAGTGAGGCCTGAGTTCAAGCTCCAGGACTGGTAACAAAACATTTAAAAAATTAAAAAGATTATATATGTTAAAAGTTACATGTACATATGTATGTATAATACATACATATGTATATATAGTATATATATAATTTTAAACTATATAGTATATATAATTTTAAAAATTATATATATTATACATAGATCAGATATATAGCTGCAGATAGAATCTGCATAAGCAATTGGTTGGGGAGGGGTCCTTAATTCATCCGAAAAGAAGGTGGTCCTGGGACCAAAATGTACATGAACTGCCGTCGGAGCAGATGGAACTTGAGAGATTGGCTGGGCTCTCCTCTTCCCCTGGCCCCCAGTGGATCTGTGTTTGGTGATCTCACCTTGGGGCTATCTATTGGAAAGAATCGTGGTGACCCCTGGACAGGAAGCCTGGCCAATTCTGAGCTGAACAGACCAGAGAGCCTACCACTTTGTTCCCCGCTAGTTCCCTCACTTCCCGGGTGAGCAGCAGCCCTGAGAAGGAGGGGGTGGAGATCGCCATGTGTGGGGGGGTGATGGAGAGCTGGGAGGGACCCTAGGGACCCACAAAAGCCAGCTGAGCACTGTTTTGAAGAAGCCTTGGTCAGACAGAAGAGTCTGGAACACCACTTACCTTTGCACTTAAGTGGATTAAACATTTGCCAAGATAAACATTTAATAGGCCCATTATATCTTGGCGACAGTCTACTGATAATGTAGACCCTCTGCTGAGCATGAGATCAGGAGGCAGTCCCTTGATCCTTCCTGGAAATACTGAGGCCAGCTGGGAGATGGGATTTTCTGTCTGATGGCAGAGGGAGAGAGGTCAGTGTGAAATGTTTTTACACAGAGTGTAGATGGCCCTTACTAATGGCCTTAATGGGTAATGAGGGAGATGTATTGCCAGGCACTGGTAGCTCATGCCTGTAATCCTAGCTACTTAGGTGTCTGGGCAAGGGAAAGTAAGACTCTTGTCTCCAACGAACCACCAAAAAAGCTGAAAGTGGAGCTGTGGCTCAAGGGGTAGAGTGTTCGCCTTGAGCAAAAAAATAGAGCTCAGGGCTAGCACATAGGCCTGGAGTCAAGCCCAGGACCAGCACAAAATAATAAATAATTTAAAATGAAGGGCTCAGTGGTAGAGCGCTTGCCTTGCATGCATGAGGCCCTGGGTTCCATTCCTCAGCACCACATAAGCAGAAAAAGCTGGAAGTGGTGCTGTGGCTCAAGTGGTTGAGCTGAAGAGCAGAGGGATAGCACCCAGCCCCACGATCGACAAAAAAATAATAAAAAAGTAAAAATGAAATCCGCTTTGGGTTTCTACTGAATGGCAGATTTGAAAAAAAAAAAAATAGTGCAACCCTTACTTTTAAAGGAGTTAGATTCTCTGCAGAATTTCTAGATAGTACCAGAGGCCTCAGTGACTTAGGGTCAAGTGGTATTGAATTTGAACAGTTTCCTATTCTAATTTTTTTTTTTTGGTTGGTTGTGGGGCTTGAACTCTGGGCCTGGGCGCTGCCCCTCAGCTCTTCAGCTCAAGACTAGCGCTCTACCACTTGAGCCACAGCGCCACTTCTGGCTTTTTCTGCCTATGTGGTGCTGAGGAATCGAACCCAGGGCCTCACGCATGCAAGGCAAGCATTCTACCACTGAGCCACCTTCCCAGCCCAGTTTCCTATTCTTTAAGCAGTCACAAGAGATGCGAAGTAGGAAGACAAGCCCATTCCTGATGTCTGTCCCAACTCCCCCTTCCCCACGGAGAGACACCATGCTGTCTCTGCTGTCTCTATGATCAGGTGACCACTAAGGCCAAAGGGGCCCTGTGTGTACCCTGGTTCTTCATCAGGATCTAGTTATCAGCCACTGCCTTCTGGCCATGGCCTTTTTCTCCCCAGAAGGGTACATGTGTCCTTCTTGTCCTGCTAACTTCAGCTCGGGGGTGTCCACCCTCTTCATTTCTCCCTGGCTTTTTCTTAATAATCACCTTCTTTTTTTTATTATAAACATATTTTTTATTGTGAAAATACTGTACAGAGGGGTTACAATTACATGGGCAAGATAATGAGTACATTTCTTATCAAGCATTGTAGCCTCTTCCTTTGTTTCCCCTTCCCATCCCTTCCCATCCTTCCCCCGCTCCCCCCACCAAAGTTGTAAAGTTCGTTTTTCGACATAACGACTTGTACATCTCATTGTTGCAATGGGTCCTCCTGTATCCCTGTTTTAACGATTTGTTTTTTCCCTTCCCCTCCACATATACCAACATCATAGACAGTGAAAGCAGGGGTTATACCGCGGGGGAGGGACATACAAAGCAACAAAGACATAATCTTATAAGTATGTTAGAAACAATCGCATGAAAGATCTCTCTTTTTTTTTGTCAGTCGAGTAATCACCTTCTTAATAATCACCTTAGCATTATTCCTTGTGTTTCCTGAGACAAGACTGAATTCTAGAGCTGAGTCTTAATCCGAAGGATATTCATGACAGTTATAGCAGGTTTATTCTATGTGTGCACACGCACCATCCTGGGACTTGAACTCAGGGCTTAGATGCTGGGTTCCAGGGTCTAGCCCTGAGGGTTCTTCCCATTCACCCCACCCCCACCCCGGTAGTGGGGCTTGAACTTAGGGCCTGGGTGCCGTTCCCAAGCTTTTGTACTCAAGGCTAGTGCTCTACCACTTGAGCCACAGCTCCACTTCCTGCTTTTTGGTAGTTAGTTAAAGAGTCTTATGGCCTTTCTGCCCAGTCTGGCTTCAAACCCCAATTTTCAGATCTCAGCCAGTCCTGAGTAACTAGGATTATAGGTGTAACTAGGATTATAGGTATGAGCCACCAGTACCCAACTAACTTTTTTTTTTTTTTTTTTGGTTGTGGGGTTTGAACTCGGGGACTGGGCACTGTCCCTGAGCACTTTTGCTCAAAGTGAGGGCTCTGCCACTTTGAGCCACAGCGCCACTTCTGGTTTCCTGGTGGTGCATTGGACATAAGTATCTCACAGACTTTTCCTGCCCAGGCTGACTTTAAGCTGAAGATCCTCAGATCTCAGCCTCCTGAGTAGCCAGGATTACAGATGTGAGCCTGTCTGAGCCTGTCTTAGGCCCATTGTGTCAAGTGGTAGAGCACTAGCCTTAAACAAAAAGAAGCTCAGGGGCAGTGCCCAGGCCTTGAGGTTAAGTCCTAGGACCATCACACAATAAACAAAAACAAACACCGTGACAAGAGAATTTGGCCTATTGGTTATTTTCCCACACAGGAAGAACCCCTTCACAATCATTTTTGTCACCCTCTGTTGCTGTCTGGGGGAGCCTTTGCCATGCTCAGGGCAGTGGTTAGAAGCAGTCACTCATAGAAGAAGAGGGAGAGCGTAGAAGCACCTGTCAGCCTCTGGTCTCGGGCCTGAGACAGCAGGTTTGCATGGAGGAACACAGACTGAATGCCCTGTGTCCAGCTGACCATCCCTGCTCCCCCCTCCCTATTCAGATCGCTGCAGACGTTGATCCACCTGTTAAAAGGCAACATCGGCACGGGGCTCCTGGGGCTGCCGTTGGCAGTGAAGAATGCCGGCATCTTGGTAAGCATCCATGCTGCTGGAGGGAAGTGTGAAGACAAGGCAGTTTGTAACTTTGTTTTGTTTTGTGCTTGTACTGGGGTTCCAAATCAGGGCCCTGGCTCTGTCCCTTAGCTTTCTGGCTTAAGGCCAGTGTTCTACCACTTGAGCCACACCTTTACTTCCAGCTTTTTGCTGGTTATTTGGCGATAAAGAGTCTCTCATGGATTTTTTCCCCCCCACCTGGGCTGACTTCAAAACCATGATCCTCCAATCTCAGCCTCCTGAGAAGCTAGGATTGCGGGTGTGAGCCTTGGGAGGCTTTGTGTCCCTGTCTTAATTCAGCCAAGAAAAGAAAACATTCAGACATGATTCATTGACAGCGCTTTACTGGGGCCTCTCTGTGTGCTAGGCCCAGTCTAGGCTCTTAGAAACTGCATCCGGGCATTCAGCACATCAGCAGAGAGCCCTGTCATCTTGGCGATCCTCTGGGACAGAGAAGATGCTCTCCATGTGGCCCAGGCAGTTTCTGTCCATAATCTGAACTTAATGTGTCAGGGATAGAAGGTTTGCTCGCTTTCTGCAGTCCCCAGCCCCATCTTCAGTGGCCAACCCTGAGAAGCGTGTATCTTTTTTTTATCGTTCACTTTCTGTAGATCATCGGCCCAAAGCTATTGCAATTTCAGAGATGGGGATTGTCTGTCCTCAGCTCCCCCAACCCCCTGATGGGGTCTTGTGCTCAGGATGCCTTCTCCTCCCCCCCACCCCTTACCCTACAGCTGGGGAGCTTCTATTCTGCCCATGCATTACAGGCTAAGCACACACACTCCCCCTATGCTGGTCTTGTCTGCCAGATGAACTCTGTGGCAGGTGTGGCCCGGAGCTCCTCTCTCCCAGCTGATCCCCATGAGTGCATTTTCCTCTCGTGCTGGCCCCCCTGTAGACATGCCCGGGTAGCATGTTATTATTGACAGATCACATCTCCTGCAGGTCCAGGCCCGATTGAACCCACTAATCTCTCTCTCTCTCCAGTTGGGTCCCCTCAGCCTGTTGGTGATCAGCATTGTGGCTGTGCATTGCATGAGCATCCTGGTGAAATGCGCCCACCATTTCTGCCGCAGGTGAGGGCCCCCAAACCACCTACACCGCCCCCCCCCCCAATCCCCACACAATGCGACCTCCTTGCTTCCCAGGGGCACTGCCTTCCACCATTTGTTTAATGTCATGGGTTAAATTTACTGAAGTCTAATAGACATAGCCCCATTCTTTGTGTGTGTGTGTGTGTGTGTGTGTGTGTGTGTGTGCATGTGCATGCATGTGTGTGCATGCACCAGTCCAGGGACTTGAACTTAGGGCCTGAGTACAGTCTCTGAGCTTTTGTGCTCAAGGCTAGCTCTCAACCACTTGAACCACAGCTCCACTTCCAGCATTTTTGTTTTGGTAGTTAATTGGAGTTAGGAATCTCACAGATTCACAGATTATTCCTGCTGGGGCTGGCTTTGAACCTTGATCCTCAGATCTCAGCCTCCTGAGTAGTTACGATGACAGGCAAGTGCCAGTGGCTGTTACTCTCATTGTCTAACCCACCTGCTCTGCCCTTCTGTTCACCACCCTCTGGCAGGCTGAACAAACCCTACATGGACTACGGGGACACCGTGATGTGTGGGCTGGAAGCCAACCCCAGTGCTTGGATCCGGAGCCATTCCCACTGGGGAAGGTAACGGACTCTGTGTCACGTGACTCCCACTACTCTCCTCATAGCAAGCTATGCTTGGCTGTGTCACCAGCCAGGAAGGGGAAGGGGATCTTGGGGAAGTATTGTTCAAGCCATTCGGCTTTCTAGGAAGCTTGCTTGTTCTGTACTGATGTTCACGTCCATCCTCCCCATTGCAGGCACATTGTAGACTTCTTCCTGATCATCACTCAGCTGGGGTTCTGCTGCGTCTACTTTGTGTTTCTGGCTGACAACTTTAAACAGGTAGGCTCTGGTTAAAAGAGAGAAAGGGGAGGGATATGCCAATCAAGGAATAGGTTCCTTCTAAGCCAGTTTTTGCCAGTTGAAGACGTCAGGTTTTACTCTTTATGTATACAATCTCGATTTGTCACCTGAAGATCTGGGGTATTAAAAAAAACTCAGGATGGCCAGGTGCTGGTGGCTCATGCCTGTAATCCCAGCTACTCATGAGGCTGAGATCTGAGGATCTCAGTTCAAAGCCAGCCCAGGCAGGAAAGTCCATGAGAGTCTTAGCTCCAATTAACCTCCCCCTTTTATCCCGCAAAAAAAAGCCAGAAATGGAGCTGTGGCTCAAAGTGATAGAGTGTTAACCTTGAGCAAAAAAAAGAAAAATAGTTCAGGGACAGAACCTAGGCCCTGAGTTTAAGCTCCAGGACTGGCACACACAAAAAAGCAATACAGAAACCTCAGGATGACTTCTCCATCTTTCTATCTTAGATAAGGTGTGACCAAGCCCAGCTCAGATAGTTGGGTTGCTCAGGATAGCCACGCAGAGATGTCCCAGGAAGGACCCGCTGGCTGTAGGTGCCTCCCTGGCCTCCACACACACCCTAGCCTTCACCCAGGATCCTCTTCTAGTGGGACTTCAGCTTGCTACTTTGTTCAGTGTTTTCCCCCTTTTCTTTTCTTGTCCTCGTTCTAGGTGTTAGAAGCTGCCAATGGCACCACCAATAACTGCCACCACAACGAGACGGTGATCCTCACCCCCACCATGGACTCGCGGCTCTACATGCTCTCCTTCCTGCCCTTCCTGGTGCTGCTGGTTTTCATCCGAAACCTCCGGGCCCTCACCATCTTCTCCCTGCTGGCCAACGTCAGCATGCTGGTCAGCTTGGTGATGATCTACCAGTTCATCGTTCAGGTGTGGGCTCGGGCTCCCCATGCTCTCGCGAGATAACAGAGAAAATGAGTGAAGTATAAATAGGGGCCCTTAGTATGGCAAATACAGATTAGAGGTTTTTCTGGTGCTAGTCCTGGGCCTTGAACTCAGGGCCTGGGTGCTGTCCCTGAGCTTTTGTGCACAAGGCTAGTGCTCTACCACTTGAGCCACAGCCCCACTTTCAGCTTTTATGGTGTAGTTACTTGGAGATAAGAATCTGATGGACTTTCTTGTGGGAGCTGGCTTCGAACCATGATCCTCAGATCTTAGCCTCCTGAGTGGCTAGGATGACAGGTGTGAACCACCAGTTCCCGGCTGGAAATGTTCCTCTTTTTTTCTTTTTTCTTTTTGTCAGTCATAAGGCTTGAACTCTGGGACTGGGTGCTGTCCCTGAGCTCTTCAGCTCAAGGTGAGCACTCCACCACATGAGCCACAGTGCCACTTCCAGTTTTCTGGTGGTTAATTAGAGATCAGAGTCTTGCAGACTTTTCTGCCCAGACTGACTTTGAACCGCGATCCTCAGATCTCAGCCTCCTGAGTAGCTAGGATTACAGATGTGAGCCACCAGCACCTGGCTTAGAAATGTTTCTTTTCTTTTTTCTTTTTTTTTTTTTTTTTTGGGGGGGGGTCCGGTCATGGGGCTTGAACTCTGGGCCTGGGCGCTGTCCCTCAGCTCTTCAGCTCAAGGCTAGCGCTCTACCACTTGAGCCACAGCGCCACTTCTGGCTTTTTTCTTTTTGCTTATGTGGTGCTGAGGAATCGAACCCAGGGCCTCAGGCATGCAAGGCAAGCGCTCTACCATTGAGCCACCTTCCCAGCCCTTGGAAATGTTTCTTATAAACAAATCTATATGATTTCTTCGTAGGACCTAGGAAACAAAAGTTGTTTTCTTTTTCTTTTTTCTTCTGAAGAGATTACTGTATCATTGTTTTGAAAGCTTCCAAAGTGAAGCCTACTGCAAAGATTAGTAAAAGACCTTTGATTCACTCCAGATGATTCTATCACACTATTGGGCTGTGCTCCAGAGGTATCTAAATACCTGGCTTAGATGAGCATCCTGCAAAGTACTTCATGCTAAATGTCTGCTCACCTTCTTGTAGCAGTAGTGGGAAGATGTTAGAACCTTCAGATGTGGCCTAATGGGAGGAAGTGAGGTCATTGGAGGCGGGCCCTCAAAGAGGGGAGGTATTGGGATTCTGGCCCTGCTTCCTGTCTGCCATGAGGTGAGCAACTCGTGCCTTTTGTGGTGATGTTCTAGACGCAGTTCCCCAAAGCAACAGAGTTACCTCACCCTGGACAGAAAGCTCTGAAGCCATGAGCCATAGTAAACCCTTCTTCATCGTACCTTGCTAAGTAAACCCAACACAATCAGTAAACCACACAATCAGTAAACCAATTTAGAAGCATCTGTTAGGAGCACTAGTAAGAGGCTCCTCCATAGAGTATACGTGGACTTATTTTATTGCTTCTGGAGGCTGGGAAGTCTGGGAAGGCGTGGCGCTTGGAGTCGCTTCCCAGAAGGGCAGAACAAAACACATTCCCTGCTTCATAACCACCCACTCTCAGAACAACCAATCCAGTCCCGTGCAAGTGAGGACTTGCTTAACCCCTTGACAAGGAACCCCAGTTCACCAGAAAATGATGGGTCCCATGGCCTTGCACTCACAAGCCATGTGTTCCCCTGCTGACTTCCCTGGAAGCCCAGCCTCAAATCCCCCCTCTCCGACCCCTTAAAGGTACCACCTCCCAGAATGGCCACTTGGACAGATTTCAACATGAACTTTGCAGATGCTACGGCCATAGAAGCTTCTAAATCAGTTTTTACTTGAAGCGTTGCCTTGAAAGTCTCGTTCTTCAAGGACCACAGCTTTGGTGCCACCCACCCCTGGCCCGTCCCTCTCTCAGTGACTGTCCCTCCCTGGGAATCCCCAGGGGACTGGCTCTGGGACTGACTCCTCCTCACCAATACAGCCTCGTCTTCTTTATCTGTGGCTCAGATCATGCATAATATTCTGTGAAGTTGCCGGTGTGCGGCTCATTACTTAGTGGATTGCTTTCTTAAGGGCAGTTTTAAATGCTTTAGCTTGTTGATAGTTCTGCTCAGTTTTTGTTTTTTGTTTTTTGTTTTTCATCTTTTTTCCCCCCTGAGTCCTGGGGCTTGAACTTAGCACCTAGATGCTATACCTAAGCATTTTTTTTTTTTTTTTGCTCAAGGCCAGTGCTCTACCACTTGAGCCATAGCTCCACTTCCAACTTTTTGCTAGTTAATTGGAGATAAGTTTCCTAGACTTTCCTGCCTGGGCTGGCTGTGAACCCCAATCCTCAGATCTCAGCCTCCTGAGAAGCTAGGATGATAGGTGTGAGCCACCAGCACCTGGCTTTTTCTCTTGATTTCTTTTCTACTTGCATTAAATATCTATGGATGGGGGTGACCTAGTGAAAGAATCGAAAACTCTCAACATTTGGCACATTGGGCTAGGCTTCCCTTGAGAAAATAAAAGTTTTCTCAGCCTGAAGAGAAAAAAAAAAGTCCCCACATCACCTGTCCCTTCAGGCTTTCTCCCTTTAGGAATCTGGAATTTCAGAAAAGGTGTGGCCACTTCAATTTGGGGGCTTCTGATCCCGAATCTCTGCTTACCTTTGGCTTTCTTTCTGTTTCTCTTTCTCAGAGGATCCCAGACCCCAGCCACCTACCTTTGGTGGCATCATGGAAGACCTACCCTCTGTTCTTTGGCACAGCCATTTTCTCATTTGAAAGCATCGGAATGGTAAGTGGCATTGTGACTTGGGCCCCCAGTGTCCCCTGGGAATCTATACTGTTTACCCAGTGTCCCCTGGCACCTTCCCTGTCCCCACTGTCGGACTTGACATCCGGGACTTTTCTACTCATGAACAAGTGAACCGTGTTGCAGGATTCCATGCAAGCTGCCAGCGCCAACCTTTTATTGGCGGGGAGGGGGAGTGGTTTGGGTGTCAGGCTAAGCGTGCAGAGAGGTACTATGGTTTGAAACTCAAGAACTCATACTGGCTTAGGCAGGTGCTCCACCACTGAGCCGTGTCTCCGTCCTTTTCTTTTCTTGTGCTGGTGTTTTTTGAGCTAAGGGTGACAGGTGCGTACTTAACTTCTTCCTGTCATCATGGAGTCTCGTGGACTTGGCTGCCCGGACTGGCTTGGAACCATGATCCTCCTTATCTCAGGCCTCTCCATCCTGGCTTAGGATGATAGGCACGTACAGCTAGAAGTAGTGGGTCTTGTGAACTTCGCTGTCTGGACTGGTCTGGGACCATGGTCCTCCCAAACTAGCAGCGGCAGCTTATGAAGACCTCACGGTCCCCTCCCCTGCTCTCTATGCCCTCACCATTGTGAGGGATCCGTGCTCTTGCTCAGGTCAGTGAGTGGGACCCCAGGCAGCTCTTGAGGCAGGAAATGGGCCAAGAGCGGTTGGTTGCCTGTTCCCACAGGTTGGCTGGGAGCTGTGGTCTCAGGTCAGACACTGGGGGCGCTGTTGAGTGCCACACACCTGTGTGTGGGGAGGGGGGGAGGGCGGGGGGCCTGGCCTGGGCCAGCAACCTGGAGTCATCCTGCCTCCCCTTCCCCTCCATGTCTTGGATTCTCACTTAAGTCAGTCAGCTCTGGAATCCCTTCTAGACCTTTCCAGCTGCTGATGGAATAACTTTGATGCATCCGTTTTTGTTTTTTTTGTTTGTTTGTTTTTTTTTCCTATCAGGAGAGGGAAATGTACTTTGGGGAGTCTGAGAATAATTTTGGTTTTGGATGGTTATATTTTGATTGGCTATTCACTTTTTTCTTCGTCTTCTGTGCTCTCCTTCCTCTCTTACTATGTGTAGGTTCTGCCCCTCGAAAACAAAATGAAGGATCCCCAGAAATTTCCAGTCCTCTTGTTCGTGGGGATGGCCATTGTCACCATCCTCTACATCAGCTTGGGGTCCCTGGGGTACCTGCAATTCGGTGCCAACATCCAAGGCAGCCTTACCCTCAACCTGCCCAACTGCTGGTATGTGGGGGAGGGGGTCAAGGTGTGGGGTGGTGGCAGAAGTTTGAGCTTCTCAGCCCTCACACGCTGCGTGATTCCTGCTTTACGTTGATTTCATGCATCAAGCCATTATCTGTGACGACATTTCCCCTAGAGAAATCCTGAGCCCCAAGAACCAAGAATCATGGATTCCATCCCCCCTCCCCCACCCACCATTCCCATTACACCATTGTGCCAGGTCCTAGGGCTTGAACTCAGGGCCTGGGCACTGTCCCTGAGCTTTTGTGCTCAAGGCTAGCACATCTACCACTTTGAGCTATAGCTCTACTTCTGGTGGTTCATTGCTGGTTCATTGGAGGTCAGAGTTTTACAGACTTTACTGCCCTGGGCTAGCTTTGAACCATGATCTTTAGATCTCAGCCTCCTGAGTAGCTAGGATTACAGGCGTGAGCCACCGGTGCTTGGCTTAGTAATTCTCTTTCTAAGATGAAAACCTCATTGTGGAGAGGCGCCGTGTGCAGATACTGAGAACTTTGTTAGTGTAGGCGCCATGTGCAGATACTGAGAACTTTGTTAGTGTGGAAGGGATAAATGGAAATAATAACCTCTTGGCCAGCCTGGCTAGTTTGCCTGTGTGTGCCATTAGGGGCTGAGAGGGAACTGGATGAGGCAGATTGAGGCACCAAGGGGAGTTCTTGGTGAATAGCATTGGTGTGCAGGCCAGGCCGCCCCAGGGTGATCTGCCTATGGCCTAAGAACATAGTCCTAGAGTTCAAGCAAGAGCAAGTCAGTGCCCATTTTACACATAGTAAATGACCATATTTGCATATACCCAATAGCAAATGACCACATTTGCATACATCCAATGAAGGAGGCCGGCTGACTCACTGTCTCATGTGTGAATCTGGTTCAGAGAATTCTGGGAAGGTCCGGGGAGGAGGATAGTCAGTGGGCCATGCCATAGGAGCAACATTGAGTTGTGAGAACAAAGCAGATTCCCATCAGAAGCCAGCCAGGCAAGGAAAGCCCTTGAGATTCTTATCTCCAAATACCTAGCCAAAAGCCGGAAATGGAGCTGTGGTTCAGGTGGTAGAGCACCAGCCTGGGGCAGAAAAAGCTCAGGGACAATGGCCAGGCCTAGAGCTCAAGCCCTACTACAGGTATAAGAAAAAAGAAAAAAAAAAAAAGAAGAGCTGGTCCACTGTCTATTGTGTTCCAGACCCTGGTGGAGGAGGAGGGGCGTCAGAGCCCCACTGAGCCTTGGACCCCCAGCAGGGAAGGGCTGAGGGTCCTGACATATACGCCAGCAGGCACACAATGCTTTCAAGTCCCTGGAAATATCAAAGCTACCAGGCATGAGCTCCACGGAGCGCCATGAACTACGTCACCCATGTGCCCGCTGGTTAAACCTTTCCACTGCTACTGGTCCTTCCTTCTAAAATATCCAGGGTTTCCTGTTTCTGCGTCCGTGTTGCAAGTGTGCACACGAGATGAGAACTTAGATGTGAAATTGTTAGGTTGGAGTTCACAGGGTCTGGCGGCTTGGCCAATAGGTGTCTGTAAAGGTGCTGAGCCAGCCAAGCGGGGGACAAAGGGGTACTGATCTCCCTGCAGGCTGTACCAGTCAGTCAAGCTGCTCTACTCCTTTGGCATCTTCTTCACCTACGCACTGCAGTTCTACGTCCCGGCCGAAATCATCATCCCATTCTTTGTGTCCCGAGTACCCGATCGCTGCCACTTACTGGTGGACCTGTTTGTGCGCACCATGCTGGTTTGCCTCACCTGTGAGTATAGAAGGCCCTGTGTGTCTACACTTCCCCCCACCATCAAAGGTCACCTAGTCCCCAGTGCTCCCAGGAGAGGGGCGGGGGGGCTACAGGCAGACATGCATGGCTTTTTTTTTTTTTTTTCTGGTCATGGGGCCTGAACTCTGGGCCTGGCTGCTGTCCCTCAGCTCTTCAGCTCAAGGCTAGCGCTCTACCACTTGAACCACAGCACCACTTCCAGCTTTTTTTGCTTATGTGGTGCTGAGGAATCAAACCCAGGCCTTCATGCATGCAAAGCAAGCACTCTACCACTGAGCCACCTTCCCAGGCCAGCCATGGCTTCTGAGTGGAGGCGTACCCAGGGATTGCAGTGAATTGGTTTGTCTGGATTCTACGGGACCCGGGAATGAGGACAGTAGTTGGTAGACATGCTGTAGAATGCCAAAGAGCTGCATGTGGTAGCACATCGCTGTAATCCCAGCGCCGGGCCTGGCTCCTATGACTTTAAAAATAGAACAGACTTGAATATTTTTTCAAGATGAATGATTTGAATGTTGCTTATAGTTGGAGGAGTCAGAAATGACATTTTTGGCTGTCAGTGTATAGAAGGCAAGCAAAAGGCTCTCCTCTGTCTGTCTGTCTGTCTGTCTGTCTGTCTGTCTGTCTGTCTGTCTGTTTCTGTCTCTGTTTCTTTCTCTCTGTGTATGTGTCTCTCTCTCTCTGTATCTCTTTTATTGTTTCGTACTAAGGATTGAATCAAAGCCTCTCATACTTGCAAGGCAGACACTACCACTTGAGCCACATCCCTAACCTCTTTTTATGTTGGTTATCTTCAAGACAGGGTCTTTTGTTGTTGTTGGTGGTGGTGGTTGTGGGCTTGAACTCAGGGCCAAGGTGCAGTCCCTGGGCTTTTTTTTATTTTTTTCTTGCTCAAAGCTAGCATTCTACCACTTTGAGCCACAGCTCCACTTCTAGTTTTCTGATGGTTAGTTGGAGATAAGAGTCTCATGGACTTTCCTGCTTTGTCTGGCTTCAAACCTCAATCCTCATGTCTCAGCCTTGTGAATAGCTCAGATTACAGGCAAGCAACACCAGCACCTGGCTAGGTAGGTCTTTCTTTATGCCCAGACCACACTAGACTGAATCTTCTTACTTACGCATCCTCATTACAGGAGATGATAGGCAGCCATTGGTTGAGACGGAGTCTTTTGAACATTTCATGCCCGAGGCTGGCTTCAAACCATCTCCACTTCCCAAGTAGCTAGGATTGCATGCCCAGATTATTCTTTTTACCCACCTAAGAAACAGGACCCGATCTGGCTGTAGCAAGCCCTCTAGGCCCTTGCTGCTCTCTCATTTTACTTCTGAGTCTCCACGTGCAGAGAACTCCTTCTGATTGGATCTCACACAGCTCTCCTAAAGAGAGCAGGGTGGGGCGGGCAGGAGACAGGGCAGACAGCTTGGGTTCACCAGCCTTGGAGAGCCACGGCAGCCTGAATTCCTGGCTTCCTCTTCTACGTGTGGCTCTTCTTTGGGCAGTGTTCAGGGCCTTGGGCAGACCCAGTGGTGTGGAAAGAGCCCTCAAGGCAGCTAATTCAGGGCTCAAGTGTCTGCGAAGGGGGAGCACACGCTGTCTCTTACTTTTCTGATACATTGCCTTAATGTGTGTGGGCGGGGCAACTGTCTGCCCTTTGCCAGCAGCACTTGAAGGTTTGAATGGAGTGTGTGTGTGTGTGTGTGTGTGTGTGTGTGTGTGTGTGTGTGTGTGTGTGTGTGTGTGTGTGTGTGTGTGTGTGTGTGTGTGTGTGTGTATCTTAAGCCTGGCTCCCTGATTTTGTGTGTGTGTGTGTGTGTGTGTGTGTGTGTGTGTGTGTGTGTGTATGTATCTTAAGCCTGGCTCCCTGATTGTGTGTGTGTGTGTGTGTGTGTGTGTGTGTGTGTGTTAAGCCTGGCTCCCTGATTCTCCAGAACCTGTGCTTTTCAACTTAGAGCCCTCTTTTGTTTTCTCACCATGCTTTTTTTTTCCCCAGGCTCGGTGGGGGCTGGGCCTCATCTTGCGGGCTTCTGCTGAAAGACCCTGCTGAGTGAGCTAGGGCTGTTTTTGATCTTCAAGAGCATGCACCTGCCTTTCCCTTCTGTGGTCTGTCGTGGCTTAGTACCTAGCATCTCATCCCATTAATGAAGGTAGCCCCTTCATCTCTGAGAGCCCCGTGGCGTCCTCAGCTTCCTGGAGACTTTGAAGTCGTTGGATGGCTCTCTAGGGCTGCCTGCGGGGTCTCTGTGCATTTGCTTTGTTCTTGCTGCTCTGTTCTTCTAGAGGTGTCCAATGTTGCTTGCTATGGCATTTAGATTTTTTGGGGGGGGTGCCAGTCCTGGGGGTTTGGATTCAGGGCCTAAGAAAAAGCCACTTCTGGATTTTGGTAGTTAAATTAGTAAGAATCTCACAGATGTTCCTGCCTGGGCTGGCTTCAGACCACGATCCCTGGATCTCAGCCTCCTGAGTAGCTAGGACGACAGGTGTGAGCCACTGGTACCCGGCCGACATTTAGATCTTGTATCCACTGTAGCTTCTTGAGCAGGCTCTTTGCCAGTAAGAAGAACACAGCTTGTTGGAGCCTAGGATCTGCTCCTGAAATGAAGTGACCGAATCAGGACCGAGCAATGTCTTTTTCGTTGTTTGTTTGTTTTTGTCAGTCATGGGGTTTGAACTTGTGGGCCTGGGCTGTCCCTGCTCTCTTCAGCTCAAGGTGAGCGCTCTATCACTTGAGCCACAGCACCACTTCTGGTATTCTAGGGTTTTAGTGGAGATAGGAGTCTCACGGACTTTCCTGCCCGCGCTGGCTTTGAAGTATGATCCTCAGATCTCAGCCTCCTGAGTAGGCAGGATTACAAGCATGAGCCACCGGCACCCGTCTTAAGCATTGTCTTAAAATGACACAGTTAGGTAGGCCAGGCCTTAGAAATCTTCTCCTATTTGTTTCCCAAGCTCAGAGAGAGTGAGCAGTTCTGCCCTGGGTCCCACAGCTTGTGAGAGGTAGGATGGCCATACCATAAGCTGGCTTTAAGCATTTTTGTGACATGCTGTATAGGACTCCGGGTTTGTTATGTGAATGATCTCACGGAGCTGTCCGCCCCCATGTGGCAGATGAGAAGAGTCAAGGTTCTGGGTGGGAAGTGGGGGCAGTGACCACATCTCTTTATGTAGAGAGAGCTAAGGGCCCAAAGAGACCTTCATTTGCTTACAGGACAAATAAAAAGCCTGTATAGCTGGGCACTGGTGGCTCACATCTGTAATCCTAGCTACTCAGGAGGCTGAGATTTGAGGATCATGATTCAAAGCCAGCTTGGGCAGGAAAGTCTGAGAGTCTTTTTTTTGGGGGGGGGGTCCGGTTGTGGGGCCTGAACTCTGGGCCTGGGCACTGTCCCTCAGCTTTTCAGCTCAAGGCTAGCGTTCTACCACTTGAGCCACCTTCCCAGCCCTCCATGAAAGTCTTATAGCCAATGAACCACCAGAAAACTGGAAGTGGCGCTATGGCTTAAGTGGTAGAATGTTCGCCTTGAGCTGAAGAGTACAGGAACAGCTTTCAGGCCCAGAGTTCAAGCCCCATGACTGACAAAAAAAAGCCTGTATCCTCTCCTCCTCTCCCCCAACTTTCCAGACATTGATTTGGAAGTGCCGGTGTCTGATCCATAGAAGAAAGGAAAAGGAGGAAGGATGGCTGAGCACCCAGAACTAGTTCTGAGCTTCTGTGTCCCCCGAATCTGCTTTGTTCTTTGTTTTTGGTCGATTGTGGTCCCTGAACTCTGGGTCTGGGCACTGTCCCTCAGCTCTTCAGCTCAAGGCTAGCGCTCTACCACTTGAGCCACAGCACCACTTCCGGCTTTTTTCTGCTTATGTGGTGCTGAGGAATCGAACCCAGGGCCTCATGCATGCAAGGCAAGCGCTCTACCACTGAGCCACCTTCCCAGCCTCCGCTTTGTTCTTGAACATTGAAACCCCCATCGTATTCCCTTTGGTGACACAAAAAGCTCCAGGACAATTAGGGTGGCCTTAGGGAAGCCTCTGCTTTCTACCACCCCTCCATCCCTCTTTGTCTTTCCTTCATCCCTCCTCTGGGAGTCCTGTGTTTTCTCACTCCTTCTGTCTCTGAGGTCCTCATTTCCTCCTGGCATTCTCCCAGCCTTTGGCCCTTTGGGCCTGGTTTCCATGGTGACAGTAATCAGGGAGTGGAGTCAGGCCCTGGCAGCTGGTCAGGCTCTGGAAAGAGGCAAGCATGAAGGACTGTATTGGGATTCGAATTCATTTGCACACCATGTGGTCCCGTCCACTTTCCAGAAACCAAGTTCAGATGACCACCTGTGCAGAATGAACCTCAGGAGTCGCTGGGGTGAGGCTGAGCATGGGGCGCTGTCTCCTAAGAGGTTACCGGGGAACCCCACAGTGGGAATCACAGTCCACCCATGTTCGGTTAACCCGCAGGTAGATTGTCTTTTTTCCGCTGTATCCCAGGTCTGTGGGTTCGGGACCCCCAGCCTCACGAAACCTGATTATGGCCACGTGATCATAGTAGCACTTCTATTTTGCCCACAAGAAAATGGGGAGTGTCCCCCAACTCATGAACAACACCGGATTGGAGTGTAAAATTCAAACCCAGAGCCCACAGTCAACCCTCAAATAGACGTGTAACACACTGGCCTCTGCCTGCCCAGTGGGAAAACCACTCGGGTGGGGACACTGAGTGCAGGGGACCCCAGGAAAGGGTGGAGCTTCTCCCCTTTGCTTGAGATACCTCGGGGGACAGTCCTGGGAGCTGTTCTGGAAATGCGTGTGACGTGGGCTTCTCATCGTAGAGCTGGACTGGGGGGGGGGGGACACTGAGGTTTTGAATGGCAGTATCCTGGGTAGTAAGGTGATGAGCAGTTGCTCAGAGGTGGCCCAGCCCCTCTTCCGCATCATGGCCTTCCTCCCGCGGCAGAGACCCTATTGTCCTGGCATGTAGGGCAGGGAGATGGAAGCCAAGCCTGGCACTGTGGTGCCTGTCTACAGTCCCAGCGCTCAGGGAGGCAGAGGCAGGAGGATGGTGAGGTCAAGGCCCATCTGATCTTCAGAGTCAAAGAAAAGGTTGGGCGGGTGGGCGGAATGGAAGAAGGGAGACGAGGAATGGAGGGAAAGAGAGGGAAGGAAGGGAGAGAGAAAGAAAGGGACAGCCAGGTACCAGTGGCTCACGCCTGTCATCCTAGCTACTCAGGAGGCTGAGATCTGAGGATCGCAGTTCAAAGCCAGCCGGGGCAGGAAAGTCCATGAGACTCTTATCTCCTATAAACCACTAGAAAACTGGAAATGGCACTGTGGCTCAAGTGGTAGAGCGCTCGCCTTGAGCTGAAGAGTTGAGGGACAGCGCCCAGGTCCAGAGTTCAAGCCCCCCAAAAGAGAAAGGAAGAAAGAAAGAAGGAAGAAAGAAAGGAAGGAAAAGAAAAGAAGGGAGGGAGGGTTTCTGTCAAGAAGGAAAGGAAGGAAGGAAGTAGAGAGAGAAGAAAGGAAGGAGAGGGAGGGAGAGAAGGAAGGATGGGAAAGAAGGAAGGAGGGAGGGAGAGAAGAAAAGAAGGAGGATAGGAGGGAGAGAAGAAAGGAAGGGAAGGAAAGAGGTAGAGACAGGAAGGAAGGGAGGGAGGGAAAAAGGGAAGAGAGAGAGAGAGAGGGGGGATCTTCATTTTCCCTGGAGCTCTCCATTGCAGAAGCCGGGCAGACGCTGGCTTGGCTGTGGCCATTGCGCACCTCGTCCAGCAGGGGGCAGCTCTGACCGCAGGCGTTGCTCCCCCTCCTCCCCCCGCAGGCGTGCTGGCCGTGCTCATTCCCCGGCTGGACCTGGTCATCTCTCTGGTGGGCTCGGTGAGCAGCAGCGCCCTGGCCCTCATCATCCCCCCGCTGCTGGAGATCACCACGTTCTGTGCAGAGGGCCTGAGCCCCCTGCTCATCGCCAAGGACGTCCTGATCAGCAGCCTGGGCTTCCTGGGCTTCGTGGTGGGGACTTACCAGGCTCTGTATGAGCTGATCCAGCCAAACAATGCCCCCATCTCCCTCAACGCCACCCATGCCTCTGTGTAGCGATCTGAGGGACATTGCCCCCCGATACCTGTCCCCCAGAGCCTCACACGCGGCCAGCCTGTGGGGAGAAGACGGGGACTATGTCTGGACGCCCCTGCCTTTGGCACTGGGCGGGTCCCATTGGGCCAGGCAAGCCCGAGGTTGGGGCCAGGACCATGTCGTCACTGCCCCTATGTACTTTTATCTCTGCCTCTGATCCTCCCCTCCTCACGCCCTCCTCCCTCACCTGCCTGCCCCCCCCCTCCCCATCATATTCCTTCTGCACGGATCACTTTATTTAAGGCGGGGAAGGGGAGGCGGGGCTTCCTACACCTCAACGTTTTCTCCTGGCCTGGGCCAGGCCTGGATTAAATAAGTGGGGGAGTCCCCCCCCACACCCTCTTTCTAAAGCCAGGCTTCTTTCTCAACTCCCTCCCAAAGGTCGTACCTCAATACCCATTTAGCTGCTCAGCACTTGGGGTGCTGGGATCTACCTAGGAGTTTATAAAGTAGCCTCCCCTCCCCCTCCCCCTGCGACCCCTCCTTGTTCCCTCTCTTCCAAAGCTGGAGGTCTGAATGTGCATCCTCTCTCTGGCTTGCCGTGACCCCCCACACCCTCCCCCCGCCGTCCACACCTGCTGTCCCCCACATTCCCCCCACGTGGGTCCCCCTCCTCTCTGCATTCTCCATTCTGATATGGCAGCTTAGGTTTCGCTAGTAGATGCTGGCTTACGATCGGGGCGATCTCTTTTTCTCTTACTCGACTCCAGGACCTCTCCGCCCAAGGAGGTACCCATGTCGCTCCCCGGTGCCTGGCCCGGTGCCCACACAGCCTCCGTGTGGAGACCAGGGCTGCCTCCTGCAGCCCACTGGAAGCACTCAGTCAGGAGTGAGCCCGGGGGGGCCAGGGCACCGAGTTCCATCAAGGCAGGCTTAGGTGGTGGTCGCTTTGTGTTCCGTGTGTCTAGCAAATGAAGCCGTGGCCACAGTCACTACCTTTTGTGCGGGAGACACCATCCATGTGGCTGAGCGCCAAGAGGTGATGTCACCGCACATAGTACCTGACGCTACGTGTGTTGGGCTGTCTGTCTACCCTCAGGAGGGCAGAGGCTGGAGAGCAGGGGACAGGGGCTGTGTACCACCTCTGAATTTGTCCATGCGCCGTGGGCTTCCAAGAAGCCATTGAACACTAACTGTACCCCATCCGTCCCCCAGCCAGCCTCCAATGAGCTGCCTCCAGTTGGGCCTCCGGGGGGGAGGGGAACCTCTTCCCTCCGTGTGTCAGGAGGGTCCCCAAGGGCATCCAACCATGCTGCTTGTGCCTGTGTGACAGTGGGCATCGTGCCCCTTCCACACCTGACCTCGAGCTACGATTTTACCTTGAGCGCCATGGGAAGGAGTCAGCAAAGATCGATCAGGGTTTTTGCTTTTTTTTTGGTGCTTTTTCCAAAGTTGTGAGCGCCACACCCCACCCCACCCCCCCATATATATATACGCATTTATTGCTCAGCCTTCTCTCTCTCTGCTCCAATAGCAGCTAAGTGACTTCCAGGCAGAGGGGGCTTAGGAGAATGGTGTTCTTCTCCCATCCCTTCTGCTCTGGGGTGGGGTGGGGGTGGGGGGGCATGGGAGGTGCTCACATGACTAAGGGTTGGGGCTGGGGAATCCGCAGAGGTCCTGGCCTCTCCAGTCCCAGAGAAATGACCAAAGTGGGTCCTGAAATTGGCCCCCCTCATTCCAGGCCTGGCAGGTCGAGCTGTGCGTTCCTGCTGGGGGTGGGGAGGACTACCCCGGATGGGGCTCAGGGCAGAAACCTGCCCTTCATCTGGACCCTAGCTCTGTGCAGATGATACACTGGTGCTGCTAAGCCCCTAGGCCTGAGAAGGCTGATGTATGGGGGAGCCGGCTCAAGCGTTAGGGTGTTTGTTCTTTCTTTTGTGCTGGTACTAGGGCTTGCATTCAGGGCTTTGCGCTGTCCCTGAGCTTTTTTCACTCAAGGCTGGTGCTCAACCTCTTGATCCACCACACCTCCACTTCCGGCCTTTTTTTTCCTTTTTTTTTTTTTTTGCTGGCAAATTGGAGCTAGGAACTCCCACAGATTTACCTGTGGGGGGTATGAACTATGGCCCTCCGATCTCAGCCTCTTGAGTAGCTAGGATGACAACGTTAGGAGTTTCCTATGGCTGGTGTATTTGGGCTCCTGGATCAGACAGCCTGGCCGTAGGGCCCTTTCAGAAATCCCAGATAGACCCACAAGGGACCTGGCCAAAAATACCCGGATGGAAAGTAATTTGATCTCAGAGTGACAGGGCAGAGGATCTGCTGGACAGGCCGCCAGCAAAGCCACAGGGCGCTGACTCCATGGCACAGCCCTGCTTCCTCTCCTTAGGCTCAGCTCCCAGACGCCTGCGTGCTCAGAGGCGTGGCTCACGTGAGTTCTTGTTGTTATTTCTCTCCATCAGTACCGGGGATGGAACTTATGTTTGCCAGGCCAGAGTTCGCACTGAGAACACATTGTGCCTCTCACCTCCAAATGCCACTGTGGGGTGCAGGTCCCATTGTACAATGTCCCCGAAGAGGGGGTGTGGCTCTTTGGTGCAGGCCTTTTCCCGTTCATTCTGGCCCCTCCCAGCTTCCTCTTGCTCCAAAATCATGCGTGTCAAACACTACACGTGGACTTCAAAGTTTGAAATCTCCGTTGACAGCTCATTTGTTATCCGGCATCATTCCTCACTCGGCTCAGGCTTCGTGTCCAGGGATTTTCGTTTTTAACCCCCTCCCACAGGTTGCTTCCCCCTCCCTCAGGAGAACAAGACAGTCCAGGGAACAGGAGATGGTGGTCAGAAGAGTGGCCAAAAATAGCATTTTCCAAAATGCATCACCGATCTCTGAGATGATTCGTGGAAAGGAAAGTGATCGAGCTGGTCTTTGAACTCACAGTCAGACCTTGCAGGCAAGGAGATCTGCTGCAGGGCCCTACCCCATGAAGTGTCCTCCCTCTTCTTGGGTACTGTTGATTCAGTCCTTGGCAGAAGACATTCATGATGCTAATGGGCAATCTGAGTGAGCAGATGGAAAAATAAGGGCAGAAGGTACCAGACACCAGACTTGTTCTTTGGTCTCAGTGAATAGGATGGTGGAGAATGCGGTTCTCTTTTAGGGAATGGTAGGATTGGGTACCTGTGCTGTAAACATCGGTGGCCTTTGTGGGTACCAGGAACAAGCACTCAGCCTGTCCCGATAACCACGCGGTACTGGCCAGTTCCGTGCCGGGATGGGCCCAGCATTTCCGTCTTGGTGTGTACAGATGCGGGCGTGTCAGAGCTTGTAGAAGATTCCACATGGGGTTGTGTGCGTGTTAAACTTTTCCCTTTCAATAAATGAATTTTAATTTTTATTTTTCACAGGTTGTGGTCTGTGTCTTTGTTCTCACACATCTTTAAAAAAAATAATAATAATGTTGCTGTGTGCCGATGGCTCACATCTGTCATCCTGGTGGCTCAGGAGGCAGAGATCTGAGGATCACAGTTCAAAGCCAACCCAGGCAGGAAAGTCAGTGAGACTCTTCTCTCCCAACGAGCCACCCAAAAAGCCGGATGTGGAACTGTGGCTTAAGCGGTAGAGCAAAGAATAACTCAAGGATAATGCCCAGACCCTGAGTTCAAGCCCCAGGATTGGCACAAACAAAACAAAATACCACTTAGATCTCTTTACTGGATCTTAGGTTAACATTAGTTTGCTCATTACAGTGACCAGATCCCTAATAGAAGCAATTTATTCACTAGATAGTCTGGAGTGCATGTCAGGAACAGAGCTGTTGATATCATGGCAGCCCGGAAATAGATGTGAAATCCTGGAAGGGTCCCTATCTCCTAAACCACAAACCCCCAGTAACCTTGTACAGTCTGCCTCACCCTTCTACCTCTCGATACCTCCTATCAAATCATGACTACATCAGGTGATTTATCTCAGCCTCGCTGGATCTAGAGAAGGCCTGAGGCTCAACTTAAAAAAAAAAAAAATCCCAGATCATATGGCTACTCTTTTCTAGAACCTTCCCAGGCTGGTTTAGTTAGCATTTACGACTCTCTCCTCAGCAGCCTGTCCTGCTGCTTTTCTGTTTAGCCTCCTACCTGCCTATGGTGTAGAGACACAATGATGTCTGCCCGGAACCACAGCTCCCGCAGCAAATGTTTCTAGAACATTGTGGCTGTTTTGAGAGCATGTAGACATTCCCCCACCCCCCTTTGTCATGATTCCCTAAGCCAAATGCATGCTGTCGTGGCCTTATAAGTCATCTAAAGATGATTGAAAATAGGTGTAGTCTATTTATGCTGTGTGTTGGTGGCTCACACCCATAATCCTAGCTACTGAGGAGGCTGAGATCTGAGGATCGTAGTTCAAAGCCAGCCCAGGCAGGAAAGTCTGTGAGACTCTTATCTCCTGTGATGCACCAGAAAACCAGAAGTGACACTGTGGCTCTAAGTGGTAGAGTACTCACCTTGACCAAAAAGAGCTCGGGAGACACCACCGAGGCCCTGAGTTCAAGTCCGACCAAAAAACAACAAAATGTGTGTGTAGCTTACATGGAAGACAGGAACACCCAGGATTTTTATGTCTTCTTTGTTTTTTGCCAGTCATGGGGCTGGAACTCTGGGCCTGGGCTCTGTCCCTCAAGCTCTTCCACTCAAGACTAGCACTCTACCCCTTGAGCCACAGCGCCACTTCAGCTTTTTCTGCTTATGTGGTGCTGAGGAATTGAATCCAGAGCCTCATGCATGCAAGGCAAGCACTCTATAACTGAGCCACCTTCCCAGCCCTTTTGTGTCCTCTCTACCTCCTGAACTACTTCTCTGTGGGGACCAAGGGACCCTGTGTTTGGCCCTTGCTCTAGATCAGCTTAGATTGGTACGTCTCCTGCCACCTGCCCCTGGGACTTACCCGCCCCTGAAATGGCCTGGCTTACTAAATGCAGGATAATCTCCTTGCCATCTACGCCTGGTTGGCAGTCAATGTCATTGTGTTTCTTTGGAATTTTATATCCACTTAACCAAGAATGTCCCCTTGGTTGGACCTTGTACTCTTGCTGGGGAAGTTTTGATACAATCCCATTGCCTGGAAGCTTCTGCTGTTCACCTGGGGGACGCCAGGATGCAGTCATCACAGGCCATGCAGAGAAAATGGTTGGGAATGGTTGTGTACTTGGTGAAGAATAGACTGTGTGTCCTGAGAAAGTCATCTTAGAACTTAACATAGTATATAGCCTTTTCCCTCAGCTCGTGTGTGTGTGTGTGTGTGTGTGTGTGTGTGTGTGTGTGTGTGATTGGGGCTTGAACTCAGAGCCTAGGCGCTGTCCCTGAGCTTTTTATTTTTATTTCTCAAGGCTAGTGAGCCACAACTCCACTTCTAGCTTTTTTTTTTTTTGTAGTTGTTGTTGTTGCTTAATTGGAGATAAGAACTCACAGACTTTTCCTCCCTGGGCGGGCTTTGAACTGTGATCCTCAGATCTCAGCCTCCTGAATAGCTAGGATTACAGGCTTGAGCCGCCTATGCCTGACTCCCCTTTCGCTTTAAAAAAAATTATTTATTGAAATTAAGTGACTACATAAATTTCACAACACTGTGGCATAGTTATACTTAGCTAAAGTCACAAATACATTTTAACCTTCACAATGATCATCATTATCACAATCTACAAAGCTTATGAGCTCTATGAACTTTAACAATAAAATTATGTCTTACGAATCGGGTGATATGTACATTTCTTTCCTTTTGCTTAACATCAGCTCTTCTCCACTTTCGGTATTTGAGAATCACTCCAGTTTTGTTTTTTTGGGGGGGGGGGGGATCCGGTCGTGGGACTTGAACTAGGCTTGGGCGCTGTCCCTCAGCTCTTCAGCTCAAGGCTAGCGCTCTACCACTTGAGCCACAGCGCCACTTCCGGCTTTTTTCTTTTTGCTTATATGGTGCTGAGGAATCGAACTCAGGGCCTCAGGCATGCAAGGCAAGCGCTCTACCACTCCAAAAAAAAAAAAAAAAAGTAGTTCACCTGCTGTGTCCTTTTTCCCTCCCAGATAATGCCTTGATACACACCTCCACGCTGCCCAACACCCAAAGAAAGCAGTTTCTGGATCTTTCTGTAATGCACAAGTCTCAGCTGCCCTTCCTCTCCTAGCAGATTTTATCCCCTGCCTGCTTCCTACAGCCTTTGCTCATAGGATACCCCTCCCTCCCTCCCTCCCCTCCTTCCTTCCTTTCCTTTTTCTCCAACAAGACCTAAAATTGCAGGGTCACTGCTATTGTCCCCAGGCCATGATGGAGGGTTTAGAGCCCCAGAGTGGAGCCCCACGACTGAACAGGGTCCTATCTCCCCATCTCTAGACACTCTGGCTCTCTTTGTGCCCCTTAGAATTGGAGCAATCTTCTTGACTGGTTAAGTCACAAGGTCTGGAGTCAGGCAGAGCTGGGTTCAAATCCTGGCCCTGTCACTCATGAATTTGGGGACCTTGCTTTAAGTCACAAACATCTTGCAGGCTACCTAATTCCTTTGTGCCTCTGCTTCCCTTGTGTAAGTGTGTGTGTGTGGGTAAACAGTACCAATCTCAGGAGGGTTTGTATTAATAAGACAGGAGAGAGTTGCTCAGGGCTCAGCCTGTGGCAGGTGGTCCGTGGCATGTGGCTGTAGAGGTGGAGGCTGGCAGTGGTGATGAGGTTTATGAACTGTAAAATATAACTGCAGTGTCATAGTCCAGATGTTTAAAACCAACTGCCCAGTAGTTTGAAAAAGAGAGACTTTCCCTGGAAACCTTTCTTGCCTCTCTGGGCTCCCTCAATCAGTTCTTGTTCTTTGTGCGCCACCTTGCGGTCACCTTTGGAAGTTCAGGCTGGGAGGGTGTGGATAAAGCGTAGAGGCCAGGGGCCAACACCTTTTCTCTTTCATGCACGCATGCGTGCAGTATTGGGGCTTGAACTCTGTGTATCCTGGGCCATAGTGAAGTCTCTTGATTGTGTCTGGGCCCTGTAGAGAAGGCTGTTTTTACTAGATCTTTAGGATCCTTTCCAACTCTGATTCTATGAACCTGGGGTCTGAAGGGCCTGTAGACACTCAGACCATTCCCCAGCCCAGCCTGAAACAGGCTGAATGATACCAAACGTAACAGTAGAAAAAGTTACTTTATTGTTAAAAAAACAACAACCACAACCAAGCACGCACCAGTCATGCACCACACTCTCTCAATCCACTCTCCCCCATGCAGTTCCCTCTGGCTAGGGATAGCAGCCCCATGCAGGTCGCTGGGCAGTGGCTCTTCTATTTTGACTTTTGTCTCCAAAACAAAAATAACAAAACCCAACACTTATGAAAAGGCAGTGGACCAGAGAGGGACTGGCAGAGGACAGGGCCCTGAGGCCACCACAGGCCTCGCTGGCTTCTCTGCCACCCCAACTGCACACACACCCCCATACGTGTGTCACACACACACACCATGTCCATGGTTGCTCACACCTGTAGACCCTAGCCCACAGTCAGTGACTCTCCATGCAGAGGGCGGAGTCAGGGAGGGCAACACTTGATTGGCAGGCATCTGAGGGGAAGGGGCGGGAACAGGCAGGAATGGGCGGGAACTGGCAAAGGGTCCAGCCCTTGGCTCCCTGCAAACAGCGGTTCCAAGTTGCTTGTGTCTAAAGAGGAAATGTCTTTTTCTTTCATCCAGACAGCAAGGCTGAAATTTAAATGAAGTACTTACGTCCTTCTCGCCTTCAGCCCCTCACCCCCCCCCCAAAAAAAAAAGTGCCTGAGAAACTTGGGGGTAAAGAACTCAGAGTTCCATGAGGTCTTGAATTCTTCACAAGAGCAAAGTTTGGGGGTGCTCTTGGCAGACCCAGGCTGGACCAGAAGATGTAAAGAAACAAAGGAAATCCCTCTGCTGTTTGGGCTATATAAGGAGTGGCACTTTGGGGAGACTGAGGCCCCAGGGATGCTTCCAGGGGGAGGGAGAGGGGCACCTAGCCCAGTGCCTGGCACCCACAGACATAGGCAGACAGTGGATGAGCATGCGCAGAAGGCCCGACGGGCAGGTGGCTTCACCTGCTGTTCCCCACTCGGCCGCTAGGTGGACCCCGGGGTGGAGCCGCGGTCCCAGTTGCCTGTGGAATGAACATCAAACCTCCCCCCGCCTCCCAGCTGGGGAGCTTGGAAGACCACAGCCCAGCCAAACTGGCCACCTGTCGTCCAGGCAACAGGATCCAGGGTCAGCATCCAGCCCATCCCTTCTTGTCCATCCTGGGAGGCAGCGATGGCTGGTTTCCTAGCAGCTCAGAGAGCATCCCTTCTCTGAACCCTAGTGCTTTTTTCTTTAAAAAACTCCACCCTCAGCTTCCTTCCATCCTCAGAGACTGGAAGGTCCACTCGCTCCCTAGGAGACTAGAAGATGGGGGGAAGGATCACCGGCTCATCTTCCTCTGAGAACATGAAGCTAGAACATTACTTCTTCACAGCTCCCGTAATCACTCTCCACCATGTCTGAACCTTCATAATTGGGGGGGGCTCGGGGCTGGCCCCGACCCACAGGAGGCCCCCCTTCTACCTCACAGTCAGCGTACGAGGGTCCGGCCCTGCTGAGCCGCATGCTCACCCCCTTGTAGCCGCCCTCGGCCAGGCGGGGCCCGTCCCCTCCCTGCCGGAGCGAATGGTAGTAGCTGATGGCCGTGTACTCATTGAGAGAGGGCGGCAGCAGAGGTTCACGGGGGCCGGGGGCTGCGGGGGGCCGTGGCATCAGGTCTTCCAGGTTCTGGTTGCTATAACGGGGTGGGAGGGGTGCCCTCTTGTTTTCCAGTTCCAGGGGGAAGGGGAACCCCCCGTAGAGACCAGCGGGCTCTGGGATCATGGCTGCAGGATGATGGGGGGAAGGTGGTTGAGGGTCCTGAGCCACTTCGGAGTGAGCGTACTGCCAGCGATCGCTCCTGGAGTAAGTGGGGGGCCAGACCGCAGCTCTGCTGGGATACACTGCAAGGGAATGGCAAGATAGAGTGAGTCCTCCCCAGAGAAGGTTCTAGAAGGTCCTGTGGCTCCTATCTATACAATGTAGCACATGGCCACTCTCTGCCTGTTGTCTTTGCAAACACAAATATAGAGAAGATGGGGTGGGGGGTGGGGGGAGAAGTTCAAGGCCTCAGGGGTGTGTGTGTGTGTGTGTGTGTGTTTGCGCGTGTGCGCATGCGTGCACATGCACACTGGTCCTAGACCTTACTCAGGGCCTGAGTTGCTGTCCCTTGACAGTTAAGGTTGGTGCTCTACCACTTGAGCCACAGCTCCAGTTCTCACTTTTCTGGGGTTTATTGGAGAATCTCACGGACTTGGAGACAGGGCCTTCAGAGCTCAGCCTTCTGAGTAGCTAAAATCCCAGGCGTGAGCTCTCCAGCACCTGGCAAAGCTGCAGGCATTGCCCGGAGCTGTCATGCACAAATCTCTGCTTCTGGAGCCGAGGCTGCACGAACCAGGTTCATAGCCTGACTCTAAAGCTGGATCCCACGGAGGGCAGAAATCTCCCCCCACAGAAAGAAACAAAGCACGGGCCTGCAGAGGTCACGTTGTCTGTCCCAGGAAGGGATAAAATGAAGTGTGGTTTGGGAGAGATGGGGAGTCCTTGGTCAGTCCTACACCCCCTTTCTATTGCTGAGAAGCTCAGAACGAGTCACAAATACTGCACTCATTTGTAACTACTGGCAAATAGGCCAGAGAAATCAATTGAAAGTGCTTTAGCAATTCACCTACTTGTGAGCCAAAGATGGGGTTGGGGGGATTGGGTGTAGTGTGCCTCCCTGTTGGACAGCCAGAAACTTAAACCAACCGCTTGGCTTTCCTGTCTTAGAAAAGCACAAATGCAAAGCCCTCTCCCTTGTACTCCAGAATTCTGCCCCAAGACCTAAGCACCACCTATGTTAAGTTTCTGGAAGGAATTGCAGTTCCGTGGAAGAGCCTTGGAATCTACAGAAGATGATGGTGGTGCCACACAGCCACAGACTCTGGCATGAGAAAGCTGGCACTTTTCCAGCCCTGGCACGGACACATCTGGAATACACCCCCCCCCCATCGAGTCCCCTGACCCCCTAAGAATCCGATTGAATGTGTTCTCAAGGATTATTTAGGGGGTGATCCCAGAGGCTAGGGGGTGTACTGACCCATCTCCTCGCCTGACCACGTCCTCTTCATGATGCACTTGTGGTCCGGATGTGGAGGGACCGCAGTGGATGTCGGGAGCCTGGGCAGCACGCTGCAGACCACTGGCTGCTGCTTCGAGTTTGGCCCGAAAGTGACGAGTTCACTGGGAATGGAAGTCTTGCTGGGCTCCGGTTGGTTCAAGTTGGTGCAGGAGCTGGTGGTCAGAGGGTCGAGCTCAATGGCTGGCAGGGCTTGGGTGTCTACCCCGATGCTCCGCGCGAGGAGATCGGGATCCTCCATCGTCACCGGCTTGTGAGACTTGCAGCGGCGACAGTAGAAGAGAAAGCCAGCCGTGCTCACCACCATGACCGAGATGGCCACAATAACGATCAGTAACTCCTGCTGTCCCCAGTCCCCCCGCGTGATCTCGGGTGTGATTAAGCAATGTCCTTCTGAGCAACCCCTGGCCTCCATTTCACACCTGGAGAGAGAGAGAGAGAGAAACAGGGTCCCTGGTCATTATATTGCCCCTTTCTATGTCCCCTAGGATGAGACAGGAAGTCCCACCCTTTGGGGGAGGGGCCCATGAGTGAGGGGGACATTATCAAACATCAGAACTCTCTCTCTCCTCCCTGGGAAAGTGGGATCTGCTACAGGCTCATTGGTGACTCTTTAGGAAATGGGTGTGTCCATTAGTGGCAGCCAATCAGATCTAGGGATGGGATATTCTCTCCACCAATGAGGTCGGAGGTGATTGAAGTGGAAGCCATCCAGACACCCCAGCTGTCCTGTCCCAGTTGCTGCGTGGCCACTGGGACCAGGGTGCTTTACTAGGAGGTCAGAGTGCAAAGGTCACTTGGTATGGGTGTCAAACCTTAAGGGGTAAGAAGCCCAGGGCTGAGGGTGTCCCCAGGGGTTTACCTGTCCCCTGTGTAGGGGTGAGGGCAGTTACAGGAAGTTCCTTCCGGGGAGGACATGCAAGTCCCCCCTTCCAGGCACGGCACGGAAGTGCAATTCTCTCTCTGTAGTTCACAGTGCCGCCCGGAGAATGGTGGGGCACAGCTGCAGACATAACCTGGGAGGGAGACAGGAAGGGGACCGAGGGACTGGCTGGTAACTAGAGCCAGCTGCTTGCAGATCTGTGTGATCATGTCGACTCAAGGGTCTTAATGTAGGGCTGGGAAGGTGGTTTAGTGGTAGAATGCTTGCCTCGCCTGCATGAAGCCCTGGGTTTGATTCCTCAGTACCACATACATAGAAAAAGCTGGAAGTGGGGCTGTGGCTCAAAATGGTAGAGTGCTAGCCTTGAGCAAAAGAAGCTCAGGGACAGTGCCCAGGCCCTGAGTTCAAGCCCCAGGACTGGCAAAAAGAAAAAAGAAAAGAAAGAAATATTAATGTAGCCAGGTGCTAGTGACTCACATCTCTAATCCGAGCTATTCAAGAGGTTAAGGTCTGAGAATCATGGTGCCAGCCTGGGCAGGAAAGTCCATGAGACTCTTCTTGCTAATTAACCACCAAAAAGTCAGAAGTGGAGCTGTGACTCAAGTGGTTCAGCATCAGTCTTTTTTTTTTTTTTGGGGGGGGGGGGTCCGGTCGTGGGGCCTGAACTCTGGGCCTAGGCGCTGTCCCTTAGCTCTTCAGCTTAAGGCTAGCGCTCTACCACTTGAGCCACAGCGCCACTTCTGGCTTTTTTCTTTTTGCTTATGTGGTGCTGAGGAATCGAACCCAGGGCCTCGAGAATGCAAGGCAAGCGCTCTACCACTGAGCCACCTTCCCAACCCATCAGCATCAGTCTTGACTGAAAAAGCTAAACGAGGACAGAAGGCCCTGAGTTCAAGCCTCAGTACACACACACACACACACACACACACACACACACACACACACACACACACACACACACACACACACACACACACACACACACACACACGCTGAATGAGCCAGGCACTCATGGCTCACACCAGTAATCTTACTTAGGAAACAGAGACTTGGAAGACACAGTTTGAAGCCAGCCTGGGGAGAGAAGTCCATGAAAATCCATCTTTGAAATAACCAGCAAAAAATAGGACTGGAGTCATGGCTCAAATGGTAGAGCTCCAGCCTAGCAAAGGCAAGGCCCTGAATTGAGATCTTAGTACCACTCCCCCTCCTTCCCCCCATACACAATTAAATTGCCTTTGGGAACCTGGGGAGTGGAAGAAAGTGGAATATTGTCTAAAGGGATGAACCACAGATGACAATAAATGTATGTCATCTTTCTACATTCAAACACCTCATTCATTCTCTCCCTCATCCCCCCAAATAGTAAAAGATATGTTTTATTGAAAGCAAAAAAAGAAAAAACAAGCCAGGTGCCAGTGGATCATGTTTGTAATCCTAGCTACTCAAGAAGCTGCAATCCGAGGATCAGGGTTCAAAGCCAGCCTGGGCAGCAAAGGCTGTGAGACTCTTATCTCCAGTAAACTACCAGAAAACCGGAAGTGGCGCTGTGGCTCAAAGTGATAGAGCGCTTGTCTTGAGCAAAAGAGCACAGGGACAGTACTCAGGACCCAAGTTCAAGCCCCATCACTGACAAAAATAAAATACAATTAAAAAAGACTTGCTTCCTCTAGTTCAAGTCTCACACCTTCCAGCCGGCCACATAGGCTCCGAGAGGAAGAAGGCTGTTTGGTCTCAGGAGGACAAAGTTCTTCACCAAGCCCTTACACTTGACTATGCCACACCAACTTCCAAACCACACGACTTTCCCTCTCTAGTCCCTTAGAGCAGCCCAGCAATCCCCTGAGCTGTGGAGAAAAAAAAATAGATGAATATCAGCCTGGCCCAGAACGGGTGGCTCACCCCTGTCATCCTAGCTACTCAGGAGGCTGAGATCTGAGGATCTCAGTTCAAAGCCAGCCTGGGCAGGAAAATCTGCAAGGCTCCTTATCTCCAATTAACTACCCAAAGAAAACAAAAAGGCAGGAGTGGAGGTGTGACTCAAGTGGTAGAGCGCTAGACCCAGGCCCTGAGTTCAAGTCCCAAAGCTGGCATAATTAAAAAAAAAAAAGAAAGAAAGAAAAAGGAAAGAAAAGAAAAGGAAGAGAAAGGAAACAGATGTAAATACGCTCTCCTGCCACAGGGGGGCAGTGGAGAGCAGGGGAAGAGTCCGCTTTGTGAACTGCACAGTGCGGACAGGGCCCTTTGCAGAGATTCCTGGTGGTCCCATCTTACCTGTCCCGGGGACCTGAGAGCACGTCCCCCCGTTGAGGCAGGGGTCTGGGCTGCAGGCGTCACTGCGTGGACAGCACGGGCTGAGGGCCTCTCTCTCCAGCACGCCTGCCGTCCTCTCTGCATGACCCACAAGCTCCAGCCCCTTGCCGTTGACCATGACGCCATCCAGGCAGCCTTGGAAACCCTGGGTGACGTTGGGGGACACATGGGAAGGCACAGGGCCACCTCCCAGGATCAGGTGTCTCTCCTCCGGCCCCAGGCCTCGGCAGTTCTCCGGGATGATGAGTGAGGCTTTGCCCGAGCTGTCGGTCAGCAGGCGAACCCAAGCGTCCGTCAACTCCAGCCCCAGAGAATGCCACTCCCCGTCGTCCACCGGGATCCTGGAGGAAAGGTTGCCATAGAAACCACCTGGACAGCGGTATTCCAGCTGGGGCACACCCCTGGCCAGCTGTGGAGAGAAGAGGGCGGCCATCAGCAATGGCAAGTTGTCCTGCTAACTTTGCCCAGGTCAAACAGCGCTGTTTGTGTTTGCAGTTAGTGTTTGTGGTTGTTTTGGTGTTTGTGGTTGTTTTGGGGTGTGTGTGTGTGTGTGTGTGTGTGTGTGTGTGTGTGTGTGTGTGTGTGTGTGTGTGTGTGTGTGTGTGTGTGTGTGTGTGTGTGTGTGTGTGTGTGTGTGTGTGTGTGTGTGTGTGTGTGTGTGTGTGTGTGTGTGTGTGTGTGTGTGTGGTCCTGGGGCTTGAACTCAGGGCCTGGGAGCTATCCCTGACCACAGCCCCACATTGGCTTTTTCTAAGTAGTTTATTGGAGATAAGAGTCTTTCAGACTTTCCTGCCCTGGCTGGCTTTGAACTGGGATCCTCAGATCTCAGCCTCCTGAGTAGCTAGGATGACAGGCCTGAGTCACCAGCACCTGGCCCCAAAAGTTCTTTTCTCATCTTTTTTAGGTCTAATTTTTTTTTATATGAATGAATTCATGTGATATGTCTTTCTGAGCCTGATTGATCTTGTTGGACAGGATGAACTCTAGTTCCACCCATTTTCCTGCTGATGACAATTCCATTCTTCTTTATGGGTGAGTACTACTCCACTGTACACAGGTACCATTTTTGCTTTTTTTCCCCCAGGGCTTGAACTCATGGGCTGGGCACGGTCCCTGAGCTGCTTTTGTTCAAGGCCAGCGCTCTACCACATGAGCCACAGCACCACTTCTAGCTTTTTCTGTGTATGTGGAACTGAGGAATCGAACCCAGGACTTCATGCATGCTAGGCAAGCACTCTACCACCAAGCCACATTCCCAGCCATGGTATCCTATTTTCTTGCAGCCCACATCCCTGGAAACCTGGTCGGCAGTGGCTTCCGGACATCCTCCAGACCTCCCCGGCCTCGTGGCTAGCCTAGGGCATGACATGAAATCTCTTCCGCTGGCAGGCTTACCTTCAAGGAAATGGACGCCGAGTCATTAGAGACCAGGAGAATGGCCTGAGGCTGGCGTGTTTGCATGTGGAAACGGATGCGCCAGTTCCCAGCCTGCACCCGGTACCGCACGTAGCTCTGACCGTTGAACCTGGCCGCGGTGCCTACGAAAGCAATCAGAGGTATCACCACAAACTCACCATTATGGCGCCTTTGGATTGTTGGGGGCTTTAGTTTACTCTCTAATTGGACCCTCTGTTGATAAATGAGGACCTGGGGCTCAGAGGATGCAAATGACCCCCCCCAAAGGACAAAATGAGGGCTTGAACTGAGGCTGAGTGTAATTTTTTTTTGCCAGTCCTGGGGCGTGAACTCAGGGCCTGGGCACTGTCCCTGAGTTTCTTTTGCTCAAGGCTAGCACTCTACCACTTGAGCCACAGCGCCACTTCGGTTTTTTTTCTGCTTATGTGGTGCTGAGGAATCGAACCCAGGGCTTCATGCATACTAGGCAAGCACTCTACCACTAAGCCACCTTCCCCCAGCCTCCAAATGTAAAATTTGAAGCTCATACCCAGCAGGCTGTGGCTCTAACTGTGGCTTTTGTAACTTGTTCTAAGTACTTTCCAAGTACTTGGAGTACTTGGTTCTGAGTACTTACTCTGGGGCAGGCCGTTGTCAGCTAGCACAGGAGGTCCAGATTCAGTCCCTACGATAGACCTACCCACGAATCCTCCCATCACGTGGCTACTAAATGGTAGAGCTGAGATTTGAACCCAGGCAGGCTGATATCAACATCCATGCTCTCTGAGCCATGCTGTGAACCTGATTTGCTAAGTGGCCAGGCGCTGACTGCAATGCCAGGACTTGATTAAACCATAGCACAGAGGCCAGGTGCTGGTGGTTCACACCCGTCATCCTAGCTACTTAGGAGGCTGAGATCTGAGGATCAGGGTTCAAAGCCAGCCTGGGCAGGAAAATTTGTGAGACTCTTATCTCCAGTGAACCACCAGAAAACCGGAAGTGGAGCTGTGGCTCCAAGTGGTAAAGTGCTAGCCTTGAGCATAAAGAGCTCAGGACAGTGCTCAGGCCCTGAGTTCAAACCCCAGGACCGACTCAAAAAACCACCACCAAAAACCCCATGGCACAGAGCCATGGCTGGATTTGAGCACCCGAGTAGACAGGTAGAGCCCAGTGATGCGGGTTTTCCCAGGCCACGTCTTACCATTACAGGAGCAGCTTCTCTCCAGACGGTGTCGCGGCGTGAGGATACTCAGCCTGGCTGTGCTGTAGGGGGGCCCCACATTGGGGTCCAAATGCACCATCATTTGGCATGACTGATCCTGGCAGCTTGGTCCCTGGCAAGGCCCCATGGGCAGGGCTGACCTTATCTGAATCCCCACCGACTGTTCCATCTCCTTGGCCGAGTGAACCAAGCCGGACGCCCATTCTTGCAGGTGGTGGAATGTTCTAGAAGGCTCCTCAAAGACCAGGAGCAGATCCACGCCAGGCCCGGCCTGGGCAGGCTGCAGGCTGGCCAGGTGGATGTTGGCACGTTTGATGTCTAGCTTGTGTCTGAGGAAACGCTGGAGGTTTCTCCAGTGATCGCTCACCAGCTCCTCTGGGGTAAGCTGCTGGAAACTCACCCCGAGGGCCTGGCGCAGGGCCTCGCGCCCCGCGTGCCACACGTGGACGTGGACCCCAGCGGTGGTGGCGAAGGTGCCGTCGCTGACCGTGACGTTGAAGGAGTAGCGGCCACGGGGCAGCGCCTGGGTGGCGAGGATCTTGCCATCCGTGGACCCCACGGAGAAGCCCGTGCCCAGAGTCTCCTCGCCTGCTAGGCTGTAGGTCAGCGTGTCCTGAGGATCTCGGTCCGTGGCGTGGATCTTCCCCACCACGCCACCGTGGAACCCCTTCTCCCCGGTGGTGATGAAAATCTCCAGTGGGAGGGCGGAGGGGGGGTAGTGGCTGGGCTCTGTGACATGGACGTGGACCCACGTCACAGAGGACAGGGGAGGAATGCCACTGTCTGAAGCCTGCGGGGCAAAGGACACGTGGCCATTACTCCTGCATCTCTGCTTCGGGGCTGGCTGCCCTGCCCTACGCCCACCCCGGCCGGGCTGTGTGGTCATCACTGAAGAGCACGGAACTATGCTAGAGATCTGTGTGTGTGTGTGTGTGTGTGTGTGCATGTGCGCACGTGTGCATGCTGGGACTTGAACTCAGGGCCTGGGCACTGTCCCCGAGCTTTTTCACTCAAGGCTAGTGCACGACCACTTTGAGCCACTACTCCATTTCTGGCTTTTGGGTGGCTAATGGGAGATAAAGAGTCTCACAGACTTTCCCTGCCCAGGGGTTGGCTTTGAACCAGGATGGATCCTCAGTTCTCAGCCTCCTGAGTAGCCAGGATTACAGGCATACGGGTACCCAGTGACATGTTATTTCATTTGTTCATCTTTTTTTGTGTTTTTTTTTTTTTTTTTTTGGGTCTGGTTGTGGGGCCTGAACTCTGGGCCTGGGCGCTGTCCCTCAGCTCTTCAGCTCAAGGCTAGCGCTCTACCACTTGAGCCACAGCGCCACTTCCAGCTTTTTTTTCCTGCTTATGTGGTGCTGAGGAATCGAACCCAGGGCCTCAGGCATGCAAGGCAAGCGCTCTACCACTGAGCCACCTTCCCAGCCCCTCATCTGTTCATCTTTTGTCTCTAGTTGAACTGGAATTGTTCCTTTCTCATGCCAGATTGTATTCCTAGTGAGTTGCATAGGATATGCAAATTAGAGATGGCTTGATTGGCTGAGATATACAAAGGAGAGATTGCTTGATTGGACAGATGGATGGATGGAGGCTAGGATATGCAAATGAGAGATGGCTTGATTGGATGGAGCATGGCATATACAAATAAAAGACTGTGGGGGGGCTGGGAAGGTGGCTCAGTGGTAGAGCGCTTGCCTTGCATGCCTGAGGCCCTGGGTTCGGTTCCTCAGCACCACATAAGCAAAAAGAAAAAAGCCGGAAGTGGCACTGTGGCTCAAGTGGTAGAGTGCTAGCCTTGAGCTGAAGAGCTGAGGGACAGCGCCCAGGCCCAGAGTTCAGGCCCCACGACCGGACCCAAAAACAAAACAAAACAAAAATGAGAGATTGCTTGATTGGACAGATGGATGGATGGAGGCTAGGTTATGCAAATGAGAGACTCCTTGATTGGACAGATGGATGACATCACCCTTGCCTGCCTGGGAGCCCATAGCTCATATCACAAGCAGATGCACTGAACTTGAGGTGGTGGAGGGGGGAGGATCTAGGGGGGTGAAGAGCGGGAGGATGATCTGACCACCATCTCGACCACTCTTGTGGACAATTCCTACACAGCCTGGGGGCAGTCCTGTCCACCATCTTGCCCATCGGGAGTCAGAGCTCATCCGGTCCCACACACTTCTGTAAAGTAGGCCTTGTTAGCACCTCAGTTCAGAGAGCAATCCAAGGAGAAACGAAAGCCAGGGAGCTGGGCTCCGCCCGGGCACGGCGTGGGCATCGTGCGGGCTCCACACTCAAGAGCGCGACTTCCTAACAGTACCGCGAGCCGGCTGCTTCACCTCTGCGTGCCTCAGTTTCCCCATCTGTAAAGTAGTTCTTTATTCTACCTGCCTTAATGAGCGTGCTATGGATGGGGAGCAACGTTATGAATATGGGGGGCCCCCAGCCCGGTGTCCAGCACACATGTGGTCTCTATGCCGTTTCCACTGACAGATGCAAGCCGAGTGTGTGTGTCTGCTTGCTTCCCGTCCCAGTGGCTGCCCAGCCCCGCTCTTACCTCGACCTGAAGCTGATACCGCTCCTGGGCCTTCCTGCTCAGGGCGCCGGTGGTCACCAGCCACCCATCTGGGGTCACTTGGAAGGTAGAAGCCACGTTCCCCTGCGTGATCCGGAAGGAGTAGGGCGGGCCATTCTCTGGGGAGTCCGGGTCACTCACGATCAGCTGTAAGACTTTACTTCCAACCGGGGAATTCTCCTGACACAGGGAAGGAGGAGAAGCCAAGGGGGAGGACTCTCAGCGCTCTGTGCCAGGATGGGCCTGGACTACAGGCTGGTGCTCATTCGCTCTGCCCACCTTTGAGTTGTTGGTTTTCAGCTGGGACCAGCATTGGGTCTTAAAATCAAAACTCGCTAGACCGGAGATCAAAGGTGAAATCTTTTCCTACAAGATGGGGGAGGAGGGGTCCCCCTCAACCAAGACCCCACAGCTAAGGAGTCGTGAATAGAAATAATTGTGTAGGGCTGGGAAGGTGGCTCAGTGGTAGAGTGCTTGCCTCGCATGCATGAGGCTCTGGGTTCGATTCCTCAGCACCACATAAACAGAAAAAGCCAGAACTGGCACTGTGGCTCAAGTGGTAGAGCGCTCGCCTTGAGCTGAAGAGCTGAGGGACAATGCCCAGTCCCAGAGTTTAAGCCCCATGACAGACAAAAAGAATAAAAATAAAAGAAAGAAAGAATTGAGTAGCTGGGAAGTTCTAATTGCCAGGATCAACTGAACACTTCCAAATGGTCTCTTCTTCTAGAAGATCAAATGATGTGGTAGACATTGGATGGGCACATTCAGAAATAATTAAGAATTTAAGAAAAAAATAAAGAGGGGAGGGCGTACTCCCTAATTATCATTCTAGCCTATAGTGTAAGAATTTAGTGTGATAAAACGCCACAGTGTTTATTAGCTGCTTCTTTGGAATCCCAACCTATGAACAGAACCTAGTAGTTGGCAGACACTGCTAATTGCCAACTGAACAGATATTATCTCGCTTTCTCAGAGTCGAGATACCTGAGCAAAAGAGTAAGAGGCAGAGCCCAGGCCCTGAGTTCAAGCCCTACAATGGACAAAAAAAAAAAAAGCACATCCCCTTCTATTTGTTTTTGAAGATGATTGGTTGAGGATGTGATGCTAAACCTTTGGTAGCCACTTTGTGAACATGAGGGAGAAGATGAAAGAATTTCAAAGAAGCTACCGAAAGCCATGATAGCATCTTCCTACTCAAACAACCAGTTCTGGAATGGAATTTTCCACCATCCAACTTCTTGCTATATGAAATAATGAGCCTTTGTTACTTAATGAACTTTTCCTTAGGTAATCTGCTATTTGGAGCCAAAGCCTTCTAATACATATGCTAAACAAGTAAGAGTAGAGCCTGCCTAGAGATTGTACCCAGAACTTTCCCCTTTTACCTACCCTGTCTTTACCTCCCTCGTGCTTACAGCCTTGGTGGTTCTCAAGGGAACCCAAGGCCCTCTTAAGTCCTATTTGCAAACCAAATTGTTTTGAATAAAGAGAACTTTTTGGATTTAAGCTTTTTTGGTTTGGTTTGGTTTTGTTGGTCCTGGGGCTTGAACTCAGGACCCTGGTTACTGTCCCTGAGCTTCTTTTGCTCAAGGCTAGCACTCTACCACCTGAGCCACAGCTCCACTTCTGGCTTTTTCTGTGTCTGTGGTACTGAGGAATCGAACCCAGGGCTTCATGCATGCTAGGCAAGCACTCTACCACTAAGTCACTTTCCCAGCCAATACCTAATTATTTAAATCTACAGTCCCCTCTGGCTGGCTGTGTTACCCTTAGACGTGACACTGGCAAGGTTATAGCCATTTGGGTGTTTTGTTCTTCTTGTTTATGGTTTTGTTTTTGTTTTTAATACTGTGTGTGTGTGTGTGTGTGTGTGTGTGTGTGTGTGTGTGTGTGTGTGTGTGTGTGAGTACTGGGGCTTGAACTCAGGACCTAAGGGCTGCCTTTAACTCTTTTACTCAAGGCTAGCACTCTACCACTTGAGCCAACCCTTCATTTCTGGTTTTTTTTGATGGTTCATTGGAGATAAGAGTCTCACAGACTTCCCTGCGGAGGCTGACTTCAAATCGCGATCCTCAGGTCTCAGCCTCTTGAGTAGCTAGGATGACAGGCGTGAGGCACCGGTGCCGGGCTAGCTGTTTCGGTGGACCTGCTGCTGGGAGGGGAAGGAGAGGAGGCAGGGCACAGGCGCCATGGGTTGGTGAGCTCACCTGGACCGTGGTGCTGTAGTTGAGCTGGAAGAATCTTGGGGGATTGTCATTCACATCAGCCACGTGGACATCCACCTCGACGTCCTCGTGCTGTGGGGGCTGCCCGCTGTCTGTGGCCCGGAGTCTCAGGGAGTAGCTGGATGTCTGTTACAAGAGGCTGCGGTAACAACTAGGTCCCTCACAGGATCTGCCCTTTGACCCACGGCTCAGGTTTCCAGAAAAGATCAAGGCCCCCCCCCTCCCATTCCTGGGGTCCTCTTCCCCTCCCACCCATAGTACTGCTGAGCTTAGAGTCCATAACTCGTAGAGAAAGACCAGCTATGAGACCTGGGGGCTGGGACTAAGCCTATGTGAGAATCTAATCAACACCCAGTTCCCAGGGTTGTTATTATTATTACTATTATTATTATTGCCAGTCCTGGGGCTTGAACTCAGACATTGTCCCTGAGCTTCTTTTGCTCAAGGCTAGCACTCTACCACCTGAGCCACAGCACCACTTCTGGCTTTTTCTGCTTACGTGGTGCTAAGGAATCGAACCCAGAGCTTCACACATGCTAGGCAAGCATGTTACCATTAAGCTACCTTCCCAGCCCTTCCCAGGATTATTTTGAGGATCGAATGCCATAATGTGTCCAATCATTTTCCCAAGTAACTGACAAGGACCCCAAAACACCCCCACCCCACCTTGCTCAATGGTAGGAATTACCAGGCACCAGTGGCTCACACCCGTCATCCTAGCTACTCGGGAGGCTGGGATCTGAGGATGGCAGTTCCAAGCCAACCTGAGAAGGGAAATCCCGTGAAATTCTTTTGTTTTTGTCAGTCGTGAGGCTTGAACTCTGGGCCTGGGCGCTGTCCCTCAGCTCTTCAGCTCATGGCTAGTGCTCTACCACTTGAGCCACAGTGCCTCTTTCGGTTTTCTGGTGGTTCATTGGAGATAAGAGTCTCATGGACTTTCCTGCCCAGGCTGGCTTTGAACTACGATCCTCAGATCTCAGCCTCCTATGTAGCCAGGATGACAGGCGTGAGCTACCAGCACCCGCCTGCCCGTGAAATTCTTTATAAAACTCCAACAAATTCCCAATGTGGAGGTGTGACTCAAATAATAAGAGCACCAAGCCGTGAGCCAAAAGGCTAAACGACAAGGCAAAGGCTCTGAGTTCAAGTCCCAGTACCAGCATGTACACACACACACACACACACACACACACACACACACACACACACACACACACACACACACACACACACACACACACACACACACACACACACAGTGGAAAATGATCTGAATCCCTTGGAAGACAGTCCAGGAATCAGGGGAGGGTGTTGATCCCAATTTGCCCTCTGGCTCTGTTAAGATCCGCTTGGGCCCTTGTCACGTGACTCACCTGCTCCCAGTCCAGGGCTTTAGCCACCTGCAGCTCCCCCTTCTTGGGGTGGATGGTGAAGTGCTGGAGCTGATCCCCTCCTACGAGGCTATAGGTAATAGCACTGTTTAGGGGTCCGTCCTCATCAGTTGCTGACACCTGCATGGGGGAGGGAGAGGGGCAAGGAATTATAAATGAAAGCACAAGAAAGATCACAGAGGAATCATGAGCTGCCCCTAGCGGTGTCCCCAACAATGATAACGGGGCCAGCAGCCCCTGTACCACAGACATGGTATGGATGAAATCTATGGACTCCAGTGTGCCATTCATTCAATCTAGGGACAGGAGGTTGAGGGAGAAGGGTGCCCAAATGTACATGTCTGAAGAAAATATAACAGCTAGTTTTATGGGAGAGTCTAACGGGCGGGAGGGAGGGAGGAGTAAATTATTTGTCTCATGAGAGCATAGCAGTTGGTGATATATTCTACCACCTGCGGAGATTAGAAAAGGATTCAGGAAGTCTCAAAGAATGAGGAGGGCCAGGTGAGGTCATCCTAGCTCCTCAGGGGGCTGAGAGCTGAGGATCGCAGTCAGAGGCCAGCCTGGAGCAGGAAAGTCCGGGAGACTCTCCTCTCCAATGAAGCTACCCAAAGACTACAAGTAGAGATGTGGCTCAAGTGGTAGAACAGTAGCTCTGCTACTAGCATTAAAAAAAGCTAACAAAAAAACAAGACGATGAGGGATCTAGGGCAGAGAAACCACTTTAGGCAGAGGACACAATGGGAGAGACTACAGATGTGTGGTCGGAGCTTATGGTACTTGTTGGGAAATGGAAGGAGAGAAGTCCAGAAAGGGTGGGTCATGGAGAAGTGGAAGTTTGGGTGTGCATATTTAAATGCATGACTCTAGGCCACACGCTATGATCGGCTCCTTCCTTCCCAGGCTCAGGCAGGCCTCTAGAGTCTAGCTCTTCCTCGATCTTCTCTCTAGCCCATTTTCTCCCAACCCAACCCTATCGAATGGCTCTGATAGCTTCTGTCAGGAGAGATATCTTGCTCAAGCAGCTACAATTTCCAGTCTCATGTGTAGTGCATTGATTTCTTTTTTCTTTTCTTCTTTTTATTGGTGAGCATGCCCTTGTTCTGGGGCTTGAACTCAGAGCCTGGACATCGTCCCTGATATTTTGTGCTCAAGGC
Source organism: Dipodomys merriami (assembly GCF_024711535.1). Classification (NCBI taxonomy): domain Eukaryota; kingdom Metazoa; phylum Chordata; class Mammalia; order Rodentia; family Heteromyidae; genus Dipodomys; species Dipodomys merriami. The sequence goes on along the minus strand of NW_027202838.1, from coordinate 2,233,155 downwards.
TAGCACTCTACCTCTTGAGCCACAGGTCCACTTCCGACTTTTTGCTGGTTCATTGGAGATAAGAGTCTCATGGCCTTTCCTACATGGGCTGACTTTGAACCATGATCCTCAGATCTTAAGCCTCCTCAGTAGGTAGGATTATAAGCGTGAGCCACTGGTGCCCGGTAGTAGTATATTGATTTGATAAACACATCCATATTCCTGGATGACTGTGAAGGTGAGGAGAAAGAGCTGGGGACCCATCCCCTGTGCCCACATCCACCAAAAACAAAGCTGGGGATCCTTACTGTGAGGATGACGTTGCCCACAAAGGCGTTCTCTGGCACGCTGGCACTGTAGCGCTCCTGGGAGAATCTGGGACGGTGCTCGTTCACATCTGTGATGTTGACCACAATGGTGGCCACGTCACTGAGAGAGGAGGAGCCCTGGCGGCTGCACTCGATGGACAGGAAGTGCTTGGGGCTGGTCTCAAAGTCCAGGCTCTGGTTGACATACAGGATCCCTGAGAAGGAGAGGTGTGTGGAGGAACTGGGTGCCGGTGGCTCATACCCATCATCCTAGCTACTCAGGAGGCCGGGATCTGAGGATCATGGGTCAAAGGCAGGTAAGTCCCTAAGAGTCTTATCTCCAAGTACCACATACACACAATACAAAGCCAGACGTGGTTCTGTGGCTCAAGTGGTAGAATGCTAGTCTTGAGCAAAAAAGCTCTGGGACAGTGCCCAGGCCCTGAGTTCAAGCCCCACAACCAGAAAGAAAGAAAAAGAGTTATAGGAATAAGAGAAGTCACAAAAAAACATAGGGCAGAGGACAGAGTGGTGTGGGACCACTTTAACGAAGCTCAGGAGGCTCAGGAGAGAAGCCCTTTCATTGACTCTCCTCATTGTTCTCTTTCTTTTTCTATTTTTTTCTTTTTGGCTTGAACTCAGGGCCTGGGCACTGTCCCTGTGTTTCTTTTGCTCAAGGCTAGCACTCTACCACTTGAGCCACAGCGCCACTTCTGGCTTTTTCTGCTTATGCGGTACTGTAAATGTCGAACCATGCATGCAAGGCAAGCACTCTAACCCTCGGCCACATTCCCAGCCCTCATCTCCCTCTTTCTTGTCCTCTCTTCTCCAGCTCCTCTCATTTTCCTTATTGTTCCTGAGAGTCACCAAGCTTCCCTAATTAATTGTGTATGTGTGGTGTGTGTGTGTGCATGCCAGTACTTGGCTTAAATTCAGGATCTGTCCCTGAGCTTTTGCACCCAAGTGCTCTGGTGCTCACTTTGAGCCACAGCTCCACAAAATTCGGGTTTTCTGGTGGTTCACTGCAGATGAACTTTTCCTGCCCCAGGCTGGCTCTGAACCCTGATCTTCAGATCTTAGCCTCTTGGTGTGAGCCCAGGGTGCCTGGCTACGGACATACATTTCTCATTTTCTGGTGTCTTCACTATAATAAAGAGGAATCATGGGTGGCTCAGGCCCTGTCATCCTAGCTATTCAGGAGGCTGAGATCTGAGGATGGCAGTTCAAAGCCCAGGCCGAGCAGGAAAGGCCAGGAGACTCCGATCTCCAATCAACCATCAGAAAACCTGGAGTGGCGCGGTGGCTCAGGTGGTAGAGGGCCGACCTTGAGCTAAAGAGCACAGGGACAGCACCCTGGCCCAGCAGGGTTCAGGCCCCACGATGGAGGTGAGGATGGGGATGGGGGTGGGGTCCAGGCCTGGAGATCAGGCCCCCCACGATGGGAGGGTGGTGGGGGTCCAGGCCCAGAATTCAGGCCCCACAATGGGGGGGGGAGTAGGGGGGTCCAGGCCCCACGATGGGGGGGGTGGGGGGTCCAGGCCCGGAGTTCAGGCCCCATGATGGGGGGGGTTGGGAGTGGGGTCCAGGCCTGGGGTTCAGGCCCCACGATGGGGGATTGGGGGGTCCAGGCCCGGGGTTCAGGCCCCACGATGGGGGAGGTAGGGGGGTCCAGGCCCCACGATGGGGAGGTTGAGGGGGGTTCAGGCCTGGGGTTCAGGCCCCACGATGGGGGTTGGGGGGGTACAGGCCTGGGGTTCAGGCCCCACAATGGGGGGGTTGGGGGTGGGGTCCAGGCCCGGGTTTTAGGCCCCACGATGGGGGGTGGGGGGTTCAGGCCCCACGATGGGGGAGGTGGGGGGTCCAGGCCCCACGATGGGTGGTGGGGGTGGGGGGGTTCAGGCCAAAGGTCCAGGCCCCACGATGGGGGGTGGGGGTGGGGGGATTCAGGCCCAAGGTCCAGGCCCCACGATGGGGGGGAGTTGGGGGGTCTAGGCCCCACGATGGGGGGGTGGGGGGTTCAGGCCCGGGGTTCAGGCCCCACGATGGGGGATGGGGGGTCCAGGCCCCACGATGGGGGGGAGTGGGGGGTCTAGGCCCCACGATGGGGGGGTGGGGGGTTCAGGCCCAGGGTTCAGGCCCCACGATGGGGGTGGGGTAGGGGTGGGGTCCAGACCCCACGATGGGGGGGTGGGGGGGATCCAGGCCCCACGATGGGGGGGTGGGGTCCAGGCCCCACGATGGGGGGGTGGGGGGGATCCAGGCCCCACGATGGGGGGGTTGGGGGGATCCAGGCCCCACGATGGGGGGTGGGGGGGGTCCAGGCCCCACGATGGGGGTGGGGTGGGGGTGGGGTCCAGGCCCCACGATGGGGGGGTGGGGGGGTCCAGGCCCCACGATGGGGGTGGGGTGGGGGTGGGGTCCAGGCCCGGGGTCCAGGCCCCACGATGGGGGGTGGGGGGTCCAGGCCCCACGATGGGGGGGTGGGGGGTCCAGACCCCACGCTGGGGGGAGTGGGGGTCCAGGCCCGGGGTCCAGGCCCCACGATGGGGGGGGGGATCCAGGCCCCACGATGGGGGGTGGGGGGGTCCAGGCCCCACGATGGGGGGGAGTGGGGGTCCAGGCCCCACGCTAGGGGGCAGGGGAGGCAGACCCCCCCCATCTCACCTGTGTCGGCATCCAGGCGGAACCGGCCCTGCTCGTTCCCGCTGAGGAGGCGGAAGCCCGCGTGCCCGGCCCCGGGGCGCGTGAGCACGGCCAGCGGCAGCAGCGGCGTGCCGGGCGCGGTGTCCTCGCGCACGCGCACGCTGTGCTCCGGGCTCAGGAACACCGGCAGGTAGTCCTCCAGCCCCACCACCGAGACGGCCACCGTGCCCAGCGCCGACAGCGGCACCGGGCTGCCCAGGTCCGACGCGCGCACCGTGAGCTCCAGCGCCGTCCGGGCCGGCCCCTGCAGCGGCTTCTCCAGCCGGATCACGCCCGTGGCCGCGTCGATGGAGAACTGGCCGTCGGCAGAATCCGGCAGCGAGTAGATCACCTGCGCGTTGGCACCTGCGGAGACAGACCGAGGGGGGCGTGCGTGAGCCCGGCCGCTGGCGCCCCTGGCGGCGCGGTGGGGGTACTGCAGCCCGCCAAGGGAGGCGTCCTCAACCATCAAGACAACAAAAGCTGGTGACCCTGGGACTCTGCACCTCAGTTAGAATTAAAAGGAATAAAAGAATGTCCTCGTCAGGCGCTGGTGGGCTCCCGTCTGTCATCCCAGCTACTCAGGAGGCTGAGATCTGAGGATCACGGTTCAAAGCCAGCCCCAGCAGGAAAGTCTGTGAGACTCTTATCTCCAATGAACCACCAGCAAACCAGAAGTGGTGCTGTGGCTCAAGTGGTAGAGCACTCGCCTTGAGCTGAAGAGCTGAGGGACAGCACCCAGGCCCAGAGTTCAAGCCCCATGACCATAAAAAAAAAGATGATAGTATTCATACATGCGGAATTGAAACTTATTTGTACAACTACTTGAAGATAACTTAACAAAAATTAAACCTGGTGCTAATGGCTCATGCCTATAATCCTAATTGCTCAGGAGGCTGAGATTGGAGGATTGTGGTTTGAAGCTAGCCTGGACAGGAAAGCCTGTGAGATTCTTATCTTCCATGAAACTACACACACACACACACACACACACACACACCACCACCAACAACAACAACCAGAAGTGGCGCTGTGGCTCAAGTGGTAGAGTGCTAGCTTTAAATCAAAGAAGCTAGCTTTGAATCAAAACTCAGACTCTGAGTTCAAACTTCAGGTGTGACACACACACAAAAAAACAAAACCAATTTTTTTTTTAAAGCAGGGGCTCTGACTGGGTTGTCCAAAGCCTTCCCTGCTCTCTGTGGAGAGAGGTTATATTTGCAGACTTCCTGTGTTATTTGCAATGGTTTATCTGGAATATCCAATATCAATGTATAGATAAGAATTGTGTAAAATAAAATGCGAGTTGTAGTAAATTCCTTAAGGCAACAGAGCAGTTCTGCATCTGATTGTGTGTTAGTTACATGAATCTATACAAGACAGCGTACTTCACGCACAGACTTATACACACACAAGCTCATGCTACCGATAGGCCCACGAAAGGTTGCAATGTAATCTGAATAATCAGAATAAGCAATAAATATGGATAGTAGTTCTCTGACATTATTATTATTATTATTATTATTATTATTATTATTATTATTATTATTGCCAGTACTGGGGGTTGAAATCAGGGACTTGTGTTTTCTCTTTCTTTTTTGGGGGGGGTTCCGGTCGTGGGGCCTGAACTCTGGGCCTGGGTGCTGTCCCTCAGCTCTTCAGGTCAAGGCTAGCACTCTGGGACTTGTGTTCTCACTTGTCTTTTTATTGCTCAAGGCGTGTTCTACTGCTTGAGCCACACCTCTACTTCTGGCTTTTTTTGGTAGTGAATTGGATAGAAGAGACTCCTAGACATTTTTGCCTGTGCTGGCTTTGAACTGAGGTCTTTAGATCTCAGCCTCCTGAGAAGCTAAGATTACAACATGAGCCATTGCATTTTGGCTACCTTGAAAGTGTGTGTGTGTGTGTGTGTGTGTGTGTGTGTGTGTGTGTGTGTGTGTGTGTGTGTGTGTAGCCTGGGGCTTGAACTCTGGGCCTGGGCACTGTCCCTCAGCTTTTCAGCTCAAGGCTAGCACTCTACCACTTAAGCCGCAGCACCACTTCTGGCTTTTTTGGTGATTAATTGGAGTTGAGTTGCATAGACTTTTATGCCTGGGCTGGTTTCCAACCGTTATCCTCAGATCTCAGCCTCCTGAGAAACTAGGATTCCAGGCATGAGCCACCTGACTACCTTAATGGAAAATAGTTCAGCTTTAGCATCCAGAAATTGATGAAAGAATCAGAAGCACTAAAGTGGTGTTAGAACCAAGGGTTCCTTTTTTTGTTGTTGTTGTTGTTGGTCATGGGGCTTGAACTCTGGGCCTGGGCGCTGCCCCTCAGCTCTTCAGCTCAAGGCGAGCGCTTTACCACTTGAGCCACAGCACCACTTCCGTGTTTCTGGTGATTCATTAGATATAAAAATCTCACAGACATTCCTGCCTGGGCTGGCTTTGAACTGTGATTGTCAGATCTCAGCCTCCTGAGTAGCTAGGATTACAAGCATGAGCCACCAGCACCTGGCCATGGGTTCCTTTCTTCTATTGAATCCATCCGAGTTGAACAATCCTGAGAGTGGATTTTTAATGATGCTCAGATCCAACATGGCCTTGAGGAGAAAAACCTCCCTAGGTTAAATGGCAGCATCCAGTGCTCCCCATCTCTCCCACCTACCTGCCTTGGGGTGTCAGGGGAGAAACAGATAACCTTGTGACCCAAGTATTGTATGCACACATTGCTAAAATCACTTGACCTTGAGCACTTAAGATGGATGAACTCAACATATGTTCTATTCTTACTGGTCTCTGAAGTGCCAAACCCACAGCGTGCTACTTCTTCTTGCTTACCTTGGTCAGGGTCCCTGGCAAATACCACAGCCACAGGGGTCTTCACCGTGGTGTTATCGAAGACAACCACAGCACAGTGGCTGGGGAAGAACCGAGGGGCGTTGTCATTGACATCTTCCACGTGTAAGGTCACATCTGCCTGGCACGATCGGCCGCCTCCATCTGTGGCCTTGGCGAAGAGGTAATACACATCCTTTTGCTCACGATCGAGCGCCGTGAGTGTGGTCAGCATCCCTGGCAGGAGAAATGACAGATGCTCAACTTCCTATCGGAGATGTCAACCCCTTCTCCCTCAGAATGGTCTCTCTAGATATCAAGAGGACATAATCTTTAGCCATTGATTTGTTGTTGTTGTTGTTGTCAGTTGTGGGGCTTGAACTCAGGGCCTAGGCATCATCCCTGAGCTCTTTTGTTCAAGGCTAGCACTCTAGCTCTTTGAGCCACAATGCCACTTCAGATTTTCTGGTGGTTCAATGGAGATAAGAGTCTCACAGACGTTGCTGGGAAGGTGGCTCAGTGGTAGAGCACTTGCCTTGCATGCATGAGGCCCTGGGTTCAATTCCTCAGCACCACATAAACAGGAAAAAAAGCCAGAAGTGGCGCTGTGGCTCAAGTGGTAGAGTGCTAGCCTTGAGCTGAAGAGCTGAGGGACAGCGCTCAGGCCCAGAGTTCAGGCCCCACAACCAGACCCCCTGCAAAAAAAAACCCCAAAACACAAAAGAGTCTCACAGACTTTCCTGCCCAGGCTGGTTTTGAACCACGATCCTCAGATCTCAGCCTCCTGAGTAGCTAGGATGACAGGCGTGAGCCACCAGCACCCGGTTTAGATTTTTTTTTTTTTTTTTTTTTTTTTTTTTTGTCGGTCGTGGGGCTTGAACTCTGGGCCTGGGCGTTGTCCCTCAGCTCTTCAGCTCAAGGCGAGCGCTCTACCACTTGAGCTACAGCGCCACTTCCGGTTTTCTGGTGGTTTATTGGAGATAGGAGTCTCACGGTCTCTCCTGCCCGGGCTGGCTTTGAACCGCGATCCTCAGATCTCAGCCTCCTGAGTAGCTAGGATTACAGGCGTGAGCCACCAGCGCCCGGCTTCCGGTTTAGATTTTTAAAAAATAAATTTGGTTTCAGTTCTGGGGTTTGAACTCAAGGCCCGGGTGCTATCCCTGAGCTTTTCTGCTACTGCCCTACCATTTTATTTATTTATTTTGTTGGTTATGGAGCCTGAACTCTGGATTTGGGTGCTGTTCCTCAGCTCTTCAGTTCAAGGCTAGCATTCTACCATTTGAGCCAGGACCACTTCTGGCTTTTTCTGTTTATGTGGTGCTGAGGAATCGAACCCAGGGTCTCATGCATGCAAGGCAAGCACTCTACCACTGAGCCACATTCCCAGCCCATCGCCCTACCATTTTAAATCACAGCTCCACTTCTGGCTTTTTTTTTTTTTTTTTTCGGTGCTTCAGTGGAGATAGGAATCTCATGGACTTTCTTGCCCCTGGCTGGCTTTGAACCTTGATCATTTGGTCTCAGCCTCTGGAGTAGCTAGGATTACAGGTGTGCGCCATCTTCCTGTGCCTGGCTAGCAAAATGGGGTCTCTCGTGGGAGCAAATAGTCAGGAAAGAAGCCAGCCTGTATTCACCAGCATCCACCTGCCCATCTAATCCTCTATCAATCAACAAGTTAATAATCAATTATTTGTAAATGAACACTTATTTTGTGTGTGCGCATGTGCTGGTCTTGAGACTTGAACTCAGGGCCTAAGTGCTTTCCCTTAGCTTTTTCATTCAAGGCTTGTATCTGTCACTTGAGCCACAGCTCCACTTCTGGCTTTTTGGTGGTTTAATTGGACATAAGAGTCTCAGGGAAGGTGGGAAGATGGCTCAGTGGTAGAACTCTTGCCTTGCATGCATGAGGCCCTGGGTTCGATTCCTCAGCACCACATAAGCAAAAAGAAAAAAGCCGGAAATGGTGCTGTGGCTCAAGTGGTAGAGCGCTAGTCTTGAGCTGAAGAGCTGAGGGACAGCACCCAGGCCCAGAGTTTAGGCCCCATGACCGGACCAAAAAAAAAAAAAAAAGAGTCTCAGGGAACTTTCCTTCCTTCCTTCCTTCCTTCCTTCCTTCCTTCCTTCCTTCCTTCCTTTCTTCTGTCTGTCTTTCTTTCTCTTTCTTTCTCTTTTGTTGGTCGTGGGGCCTGAACTCTGGGCCTGGGCGCTGTCCCTCAGCTCTTCAGCTCAAGGCTAGCCCTCTACCACTTGAGCCACAGTGCCACTTCCAGCTTTTTCTGCTTATGTGGGCCTGAGGAATTGAACCCAGGGCCTCATGCATGTGAGGCAAGCGCTCTACCACTGAGCCATCTTCCCAGCCCCTTGTTTTGTTTCTTTTTGGGCAGTTCTGGGGCTTAAACTCAGGGCCTATGTGCTCGTTCTGAACTTCTTTTGTTCACTTGAACCACAGCTCCACTTCTGGCTTTTTTTTGAGTAGTTTACTGGAGATAAGAGTCTCACAGACTTTCCTGCTTGGGCTGGCTTTGAACCATGGTCTTCAGTTCTCATCGTCTTGAGTAGCCAGGATTATAGACGTGAGCCACCTGCACCCAGCTATGACAGAACTTTATGTTCTGGCCTTGTAAATATCTGCAAGACACTGCTAAATAAAGAAAATCAAGACCCAAAAGAGGATTGCATTTTCTTGAAATAATAACAAGAAGTTGGGAGATATGTAGGGAAAAGCAGTCTGGTTGGGCGCCGGTGGCTCACGCCTGTCATCCTAGCTACTCAGGAGACTGAGATCTGAGGATGGCGGTTCGAAGCCAGCCTGGGCAGACAAATCCGTGAGACTCTTCTTATCTCCAATTAACGAGCAAAAAGCAGGAAGTCGAGGCATGGTTCAAGTTGGAGAGTGCCTGCCTTGAGAAAAATAAACAGCTCATAGCGAACACAAGGCTCTGAGTTCAAGTCCCAGTACTGGCGCACAAATCGAAGCCATCTGAGACGTCTTCAGTGGAGAGGAATGTTTGTTATGCACCCTTCCCAGTTCTGCATAACACACACCTGCTTTGCTGGCCCTTCTCTACCCCGAGATTGTTTATTTCCATTCTCTGAACAACCAAAAAAAAAAAAAAAAAACCAATCCACCCAGTTTACTTTTCTTTCAAGTCCACACAGAGGCTCCTGCAGCTGAACAAACCACAGAGAGAAAGATACAATGACCTGAGTCATGCAGCAAGCAGGGCTGGGGTCAGGAAGTATGTGGTGGCCTCCTGTCACCCCAGAGTCCTGGGGACACAGCTCCCATTGGCCACTCCTTGCTCAGGAATCTAAGCGAGGGATCTGAGCCAAGAGTTGGTAGCAGGTTTTTGTGACCTGAGTTGGCCTTGCTTCTTCCCCACCTCCCACTTCCCCTACCGTATCAGAAGACATGCATCCTGCCTTGGGAGTAGACCACCATTCACTACCCCATCTCTCCATTGGGCTAAGCTAGCCTCTCCCATGGCTTTTCCCTGAGGGGCTCTCTACTTCCTCCTCTCTCTTCTGTCTTTAGGTAGTGGTAATCACCATCTCGTGGTGGATTTAGAACAGTTATACCCACTGAATCCTGACCAGCCCTGGGTATCCTGGGCATTGTTATTGCCTGTGTGATCTTTACAAAAGTCCTAGGATTCTTGTGTTGAGCATAGTAGTGCCTGCCTTTAGTCCCGGCTACTCAAGTAGGTGTGGTCTGAGGCAGCCTGCGCAAAGTTAGCGAGAACCCTGATTGAAACAACAACAACAAACAAATGAAAAGCAAATGAACTGCCAGGCACTGGTGGCACTCACACCTGTCATCCTAGCTACTCATGAGGCTGAGATCTGAAGATCGTAGTTCAAAGCCAGCCCTGAGCAAGAAAGTCTATGAAATCCTTATCTCCAAGGAGCTACCTAAAAGCCAGAAGTGGAGCTGTGGCTCAACAGGGTAGAGAGCTAGGCTTGAGTCACTGACAGCACTGTATTTCCAGTGGCTCTCGCTTCGCCAGAGCCTGCATTCCAACCTCTCCACCTCTGTGCACCAGTGTGAGGTTCCCTGCCCCGACCTGCGTGCTCATGCACACCCTACTCCGACAAGGCCCCCGGAATACATTCTGCCAACATGGCTGCCTCCTGTCATCTCTTATTCCCAGCTACTGTAGCCTAAGTCAGTTGCTCTTGTTATACACCCCTAAGCAGCCTGTATTTCCTTCCTTTCTTCCTTCCCTCCTTCCTTCTCTCCTTCCTTCCTTCCCTCCACCCTCCCTCCCTTCCTTCCCTTTTCTTCCTTCCTCCCTTTCTTTCTTTCTTTCTTTCTTTCTGTCTTTCTTTCTTTCTTTCTTTCTTTCTTTCTTTCTTTCTTTCTTTCTTTCTTTCTTTCTTTCTTTCTTTCTTCTTTTCCTTCCTTCCCTTCCTCCCCTTTTCTTTTTCTTTCTTTCCCTTCTTTCCTTCTCTCATTCCTTCCTCTCTCCCTTTCTTCCTCCCTTCCCTTTTCTTCCTTTTCTTTTCCTCTTTCTTTCTCTCTGTTACTTCCCTCTCTCTTCTTTTCTTTTTTTTTTGGGGGGGGGAGTCCAGTCGTGGGGCCTGAACTCTGGGCCTGGGCGCTGTCCCTCAGCTCTTCAGCTCAAGGCTAGCGCTCTACCACTTGAGCCACAGCGCCACTTCCGGCTTTTTTCTTTTTGCTTATGTGGTGCTGAGGAATCGAACCCAGGGCCTCATGCATGCAAGGCAAGTGCTCTACCACTGAGCCACCTTCCCAGCCCCCTTCCCTCTCTTTTCTTTCCTTCCTTCCTTCCTTCCTCCCTTCCTTCCCTCCTTTTCTTTGTTTTGGTGGGTGGTGTGTATATGTCAGTCCTAGGGCTTGAACTCAGGGCCTTGTTCTCTCAATCAGCTTTTGCACTCAAGGTTAATCCTGTACCATTTGACCTACAGCCCCACTTCCAGCTTTGTGCAGGTTCACTGGAGATAGGAGTCTCATGAACTTTCCTGCCATGGTTGGTCTTGAACCGTGACCTTCAGAACTCAGTCTCCTGAGTAGCTAGGATTTCCAAGCATGAGCCACCGGTATCTGGCTGCACCTTGTATTTCCAACTCAGCCACCACCCATTCACAAATGAACTTTCTCATTTGATTATGACATAGATCTTGTCTTCTCCCTTTGGTGTTTACATCCCCCAGCATCTACCCTAGTGTTTGCACGGTGCCATGTCTATTTTCTGGATGTGTCTTTGCTGATGGATGAACAGATAGATTAGCGGATTCTTGCTGCTTCTGCCAGTGTGGTACTAAGCACTTGGTATTCACCAAATCAGTCCATAGTTTGGTCTCTGGCGCTCGAGAGGCTCACCTGTGTGAGGGTCTAGCTTGAATTCGCTCGCCCCAGGGCCATGCAGACTATATGTGATCTGAGCATTGGCGTCTGCATCCAAGTCCGTGGCAGAAACTTTCAAAATGGAATGTCCTGGAGAAACATCTTCACGGACCTTGCCAGTGTAGACAAGCTAGGAAGGAAAGACCAAGAGGGAGATGTGATCTGCACTCAGATCTGGGTGTGGGGGGAGATCAGAGAGGGAGACAGAAGCGACTGAGAAAGTACAGATAGACAGAGACACACAGAGAAAGAGAGACCAGAAAAGCAGGGAGAAGTAGGAAGGCAATGCAGGGACATAGCTTAGGCTGAAAACACATCAGGAAAATGGAGATTAAAATCCAGAAGTGGGCGGGGTATGAGTGGCTCACACCTGTCATCCTAGCCACTCAGGAAGCTGGGATCCGAGTGTCCTGGTTTGAAGCAGCTTGGGCAGCAAAGTCCATGAGACTTTTATTACCACTACATTTCCAAAAGAGCCAGAGGTGGCGCTGTGGCTCAAGTGGCACAGTGCTAGCCTTGAGGAAAAAAGCTCAGGGACAGCATCCAGGCCCAGAGTTCAAGCCCCATGACCAACAAAAAGAAAAGGAAAGGAAAAGAAATGGTTTCCTACCTCCAATAGGAAGAGACCAGGCTAACTAAGATCAGTGACAGCCAGTGGATCCTTCTTTCTCCTGCTTTTACCTGACCTCCCCTCCTGGCCTCCATGTTCCGGCCCGATCCTCGCACAGACTCACCTGGGAGCACTGTGGACTGTTATCATTGATGTCCAGGACAAAGACTTCCACGGGAACTGAAGTCTGGAATTTGCCATCAGACGCTGTGATTCTGAGCAAGTACTTGGCTGTGTGCTCACGATCCAGGGTTTCTTTGGAGGAGATCTTCCATTCGTCGCCATCTTGATGGATGCTGAACTGGCCCAGGGGATCCCCCTCTACAAAATACAATTAAACACAACAGACACACACCTGCTGAGGAGCAGCAACCAAACTGGGCTTTGCATGTTGCTGGCAGCCCAGCAAGACATTTGTTTAAGGATTGTGAAGAAACAAATTTTTTTCTCCCTTAACTAGGAGCCCACAGTTCTACAGTGAGTCCATTTTGGGGGGTTAAGAAGCCTCTCCCCACTTAAATATCTTCCTTGTAAGTAAGATGCAAGAAATACTATGCCAAAATAATCAGCAGGAAGCCGGGCATCAGGAGCTCATGCCTGAAATCCTAGCTATTCAGGAGGCTGAGCTGTGAGGATCATGGTTCAAAGCCAGCCCAGGCAGGAAAGGCCATGAGACTCTTATCTCCAATAAACCACCAGAAAACCAGAAGTGGCGCTGTGGCTCAAGTGGTAGAATGCTTGCCTTGAGCTGAAGAGCTGAGGGACAGCGCCCAGCCCCAGAGTTTAAGCCCCACAATGGACAAAATATTAATAATAATGATGATGATGATAATAATAATAATAATAATAATAATAATAATAATAATAATAATAATAATCAGCAGCAGCAGCAGCATCAGGAAGACGTCCTGGGGCTTCAGCTCAGGGCCTAAGCACTGTCCCTGAGCTGTTTTGCTCAAAGCTAGCACTCTACCACTTTGAGCCACAGCTCCATTTCTGGCTGTTTTGGTGCTTAACTGGAGATTAGAGTCTCGTGAACATGCGTGCCTGGGCTAGCTTCAAACTGCGATCCTCAGATCTCAGGCTCCTAAGTAGCATAAGCTACTGGCACCTGGCCCACTTCTTGTGGCTGGGCGACATTGGAGGAAGTCAAATGGAAATAAACTTTAACTTCTGTACGAGAACTGTCTATGAGAACGCTACTATGAATGAATCCACAGTAGTATGGAAAGCGATTGACAAAACTCTGATTTTATGATACACCTCCTGGTGGACCATGTGGAGGGTCAGAGCACACTGTATGAGGAAGTCATTTCTCCTTGATATATCTGTCACCAACAAGGACAGTGACCTGAAGATTCCAGAGTTATAAGATTCACCTATTTGCTAGGTGCCGTTGGCTCATGCCTGTGACTCTAGCTACTCAGGAGGCTGACATCTGAAGATCGCAGTTTGAAGCCAGCCCAGGTAGGAAAGTCCATGAGACTCTTATCTCCAATGAACCACCAGAAAACCAGAAGTAGGGCTGTGGCTCAAAGTGGTAGAATGTTAGCCTTGGGCAGAAAAAACTTAGGGACAGCGCCCAGGCTCTGAGTTCAAGCCCCATGACTAACCAAAAAAAAGAAAGAGAGAGGAGGGGGGAGGGAGAAGGAAGGAGGGAGGGAAGGAGGAAGGAAAGAAGGAAGGAAGGAAGGAAGGAAGGAAGGAAGGAAGGAAGGAAAGAAGGGGGGAAGGAAGGAAGGAAAGAAGGGGGGAAGGAGGGAAGGAAGGAAGGAAGGAAGGAAGGAAGGAAGGAAGGAAGGAAGGAAGGAAGGAAGGAAGGGGGGAAGGAAGGAAGGAATCTTAAGGGATGTCCAGGTAAGGGCATGAACCTCCTAGTTCTTAAAACAATGAGGAACTAGGGGAGCAACATCTCATGCATTAGCAATAAAATTGCTGCTATAATCAAGAAGAGTGTGGGCTGGGAAGGTGGCTCAGTGGTAGAGTGCTTGCCTTGCATGCATGAGGCCCTGGGTTCGATTCCTCAGCACCACATAAGCAGAAAAAAAAGGTTAACATAAGAAGAGTGTATCTGCCATCAGACAGACCCTCAATCTTGCAAGACCACCATTAAAGTCTTGTTTGGGGCTTCAATTCTTGCCTCTGAGCCCTTCCTTTGAACTTGGGAGGTGAGGGTGCTCTCCTAAGATAAGATTCTATTTTTCTAAGACTACAGATCTTGTCTGTGTCTCCAGGAATATATGATTCTTTATTTTTTATTTTTGTCAGTTGTGGGGCTTGAACTCAGGGCTTGAGTGTTGTCCTGGAGCCACAATGACACTGCGGGTTTTCCGGTGGTTAATTGAAGAGTCTCATGGACTTCCCTGCTTGGATTGTCCTCAAACTGTGATCCTCAGATTTCAGCCTCCTGAGGAGTTAGGATGACAGGTGTGAGCCACCAGTGCCCAGCTTGTAATGTACGTACTTTTCTGTTTTTTTGGTCAGTCGTGGGGTCTGAACATTGGGCCTGGGCACTGTCCCTCAGCTCTTCAGCTCAAGGCTAGCGCTCTACCACTTGAATCGCAGCACCACTTCCAGCCTTTTCTGCTTATGTGGTGCTGAGGAATCGAACTTTGGGCCTCATGCATGCAAGGCAAGCACTCTACCACTGAGCCACCTTCCCAGCCCCTGCAATGTACTTTCTAAGAGCTTTTCCCACATAGATCTTCCAAGCAGCCTGAGAGGTGAATGAGAACTGGTTCTCTCGCATGACAAATGATTGGTGGAAATGCTACTGATCTAGGACTTAATGCAATGTGCCTTAACGCTTTTCTGTCTGTACTCTGCTCAGGGAAGCCTGCTCCTTGTGATACATGATGACACAGGTCCTTACCTGTGATGTAGCAGGTGACCTGTCTGTTCTGCTCGGAGATGTCAGCATCCAAAGTCTTTAAGGTTGCAACCAGTTCTCCTGGCTCACCGTTCTCCACCACCGAACCTCTGTAGTCTTCTAAAGCAAATCGAGGAGCGTTGTCATTTTCATCGGTGATGAAGACCTCAACCAGGGCTTGGGAAGATAACTGGATGGTCCGTCCATGATCAGAGGCGACTACGTAAAAATGATAAGTCTGTTGGGTCTCACAGTCAAGTTCTTGGAGCGTGGTGATCCAACCACTCTCACTATCAATGGCAAACAGTTCGTGGATCTGGCTACCAGACTCTGCCAAAAGCCTATAACTCACCTGGCCATCACTGCCAGTGTCCTGGTCATTAGCTGTCACTTGGATGACCGTGGTCCCTCCGGGCATATTCTCAGTGAGGAAAGCCTTGTAGGGATCCGCCTCAAATATAGGCCTGTTGTCGTTGACATCTTCCACTTGGATGTTGACAGAGACCAAAGACACCAAGTCGGTGTCCTCATGCGGGCAGTGAGCCATCAGATCGATCTGGTACCATTTGGTGGACTCATGGTCAATGGGTTTCCTCACTTTCAAGACCCCGGTGTCTTGATCCAAGGAGAAAACCCCATCTTTGTTACTCTCGGGTGTGGTGCCTTCCACTAGACTATAGATGATTGGATCTTGACCGGCCACGGCTTTAACAAACCCAATTTCAGACCCTTCCGGGAGG
This sequence comes from Dipodomys merriami, assembly GCF_024711535.1. Taxonomy (NCBI): domain Eukaryota; kingdom Metazoa; phylum Chordata; class Mammalia; order Rodentia; family Heteromyidae; genus Dipodomys; species Dipodomys merriami. The sequence goes on along the minus strand of NW_027202838.1, from coordinate 2,217,780 downwards.
TCTTCGGCTGCAGAGAAAGTATACAGAGGTTCCGAGAATTTGGGTAAAGAGACTTCATTAGGAACAACCTGAAGTCGGATGGGCACCAAAGATTCCCAGTGAGGGGGACCCCCATCCTGGGCTTTGATCTGGAAGTCAACAGCCCTGTTTTCCAATCCTACCAGGCTCTCTTTCACTTTAACCACTCCAGTGCTTGGATTGATGGTGACGATCTCTCCAGCCAGGACTTCCGGGGAGTCAACGGAGTAGGTCACATCGGCATTTCGGCCTTCGTCGGCATCATAAGCCAACACCTGGATGACCGGAGAACCCCGGCTGACATTGGATGGGATGGATACAGTGTACCCAGAGGCCTTGAACTGTGGGGGGTTGTCATTTTCATCAGTGACAATGATCTTCACGGTACAGAAGGCCACTTTCCCCCCTCCGTCCCTCGCCATGACTTTGATGGCGACCACTCTCTCGGTGGAATTTTCTCGATCTAATTCCTGCAGTGTGGTGATCTGGCCACTGGGGTTGATGGTGAACTTCTCCCCTGCCAGTTTATTGATGATTGTGTAATCTACCATGCCGTAGGGACCACTGTCCTTGTCGATCGCCAATAACTCGATCACTTTTGTTCCCACTTTGGCGTTCTCAGCTAATTCTGCCTCGTAAATGTGCTGCTGGAACTCTGGGCTGTACTTGTTGGCATTGGTAGTGTTTATATACACAGGGACGGCAGCCCGGAAGACCCCATCAGAAGCACCTACCCTCAAATGATAAGAAGATCCCAATTGTTTCTTGCAAAGATTGAACATAGAAATGACCCCCGAGGAGCTGTTAATGGAGAAGTGTCGGTCTTGATTGCCAGAAAGAATCAGGTACTCTAGGCGGGAAGTGTCTCCCAGGTCAGGATCGAGAGCCTGGACTTTAAGAACCAAGTGGCCACAGGTCGCTAGCTCACTGACAGTGGCTTCGTACTGAGGCTGCTGGAACTCAGGAGCATTGTCATTGACGTCAGACACGTTCACAATCACAAGGGTTTCTCCAGTGAGAGGAGGATCGCCCCTGTCCACAGCCCTGACCTTCACGTGAAAATATTGCTGGACTTCATAATCCAATTCCTGAGCGGTGAACATCTCCCCGGTACTCCCATTGATCTGGAAAACATCAGAGACCCCCGATCCATCCTCCAGGATCTGATAGGAGATATCCTTGTTCTGCCCAGAGTCTTGATCAGAAGCTAACAGTTGGATCACAGGGGTATGAGCAGGGAGACCTTCAGAAATCGAAGCGGTGTAGACCAACTGGGGAAATGTGGGAGGATTGTCATTCACATCGTCCACCAAGACTTCCACTATGGCTTCAGAAAAGGAGCCTAGCGCCGTATCTGTGGCACGGACCGTGAACACGTGCTTTCTCTGAGATTCATAATCTAAAGGTCCCGTCACGGTGAGGACGCCAGTCTTGAAGTCAGTTGTAAAGAGCATCAGGGGTTCTTCCTCTACGATATTGTAGATGAGTCTGAGGCCTTCCGGGCTCCGTGCTTGGGTATGAAGGATGGGCGTGTAGAGCGTGATGTTCTCGGGAACTCTGACTTTGTAGTAAGAACTCTGAAAGAGTGGATTGGATTTATTTCTCACGATCACCAGGACTTCTTCCTCCGTCTGTAAGGCGGGGGTTCCTCCATCCCGCGCGATCACTTTGAGGCGATACTTATTTAAAGCTTGGTAATCAAAAGGTTTCTTTAGGGTAATGTCTCCCATGTAGGGGTCAATTCGGAAATAGGTATAATCTTCGGCAAAGGCAAACATGACCGTCCCATTGGCTCCCAAGTCTTCATCCGTGGCCGATACCTGAAACAGGACGTCTCCGGGCTCCGTGCCATCTTGGATGGTTGTGTAATAGGACAGATGCTGAAACACAGGGGGACTGTCATTAACATCCTCCACGGAGACCCTGACCAATGCCTGAGCCACCCTGGGAGGGACACGATTGTCCCTCACTTCCACCGCCACCACGTGAGTGTCCTGCCGTTCCCGATCCAAGGCTACACCTCTCGTTTGCAGCACCCCTGCTGACCTGACCACGCGAAAGCAATCCGTGCCATTCAGGAGGAAGAAGGAAAGGGTGTCATTCACACGGTGACCCTGGACACGGAGAATCACCAAGGCCTTTCGCTCCTGGCTATTCTCATCCACACTTGCGCCATAAACCTCCCGATCGAAGCGCAAACTGTTGTCAGGGTTGTGGGCCAGAGAAATCTTGACCAATGCCGTGTCTTGATACACACCATCAGAGGCCCGGATAGAGAGCTTCCTCGGGGTCCCCAGGAGGGCGGGATTCAGCACAGAGAGGTGACCACTGAGGGGGTGAAGGGCCAGGGCTTCATCTGTGTTACCAGTTTTGATGCTGTAGTGGATTTCTGAGTCCTCATCGCTGGCTCGAACCACAAGAAGCTCCATCCCTGGGTGGGTGGGTCCCGTGAGTGTAACTTCATAGATCTGCTCTGAGAACCTTGGAGGAGAATCATTCACATCTCTGACCTTGACGATGACCTTGGCAGGCCTGGGTGCAAACAAGATGGGATTCCCTTGGTCGTGCACGTAGACGTTGAACTGGAGAGAGGGTGTGACCTCATAATCGATCTCTGATGCAATGGTGAGTGTCCCCATACTGGGGTCAATTGTGAAAAACTTTAGGGCTTCTGGTTGTAAGATTTGATACACCAACAAAGAGTTGGCTTCTTTGTCCGAATCGGAGGCACGGATGACGAACGGCTGGTTTTTCTCATCCACGATCAGACTGTGCAATGGAGCCGCTTCACTGACAGAACCCACAAATGTGGACTTGAAGAACGCAGGTACATTGTCGTTGTCATCGATGATGTAAACCAGGACTACGACATCGGTGTAAGTACCTGCCATATTGCTGCCCCGGATCTTCAGTTGGTAAGATGAGATTTTCTCATGATCGAAGGTCTTCTGGGTGGAAAGGAGGCCAGAATAGGAATTCAGGGAGAACACACTATCCTTATTTCCTTCTCTCAATTCATAGGTCACTTCTGTGGGACTGGTAGCAGATACCAGGAGGATCGGTGAGCCACGAGGGATGGATTCGGGGATCTCGATGAAGTACTCAGGTTGTGAAAAGATGGGAGCACTACTGTCTGAGGGGTAGACATGAATGATCACCGTAGCCAGGTCTTGCTTTTGTGGGGAACCTTGATCTTCGGCCTTCACGGTCAAGGTATACCGGCCGTGATTTGTCTGATCGAGTTTCTGGGCTGCCGTGATGATACCTAGGAGGGAATCGATGTTGAAGAAATCCTCACTGTTGCCTGAAAGAGAAGATGAGAGAAAAGAGTTCCATGCACCCTCAAGGGACAACAATGACACTATTATTATTATTATTATTACTATTATTATTATTTTGGCCATAGGGTCTGGGTACTGTCCTTGAGATCTTTTGCTCAAGGCTAGTGCTCTACCACTTTAAGCCACAGTACCACTTCTGGTTTTCTAGTGGTTCATTGGAAAAAAAGAGTCTCATGGACTTTCCTGCCCAGGCTGGCTTTGACCCATGATCCTCAGATCTCAGCCTTCTGAGTAGCTAGGATGACAGATGTGAGCCACTAGCGCCCAGAGAAAGCTCTGATTTCCTGAAGATACAATAAATGAACATTGTGGTCTAGGAGGTAGAAAGAAAACCTTGTTCCTCTTTGTCTTTCCATAGTAAGTATCCATAAATGTTCATCATGATTAAAGGTAATTATTACTGAATGCCACTAATTATGCATTATTACCATTACAAATTACCCTTAATCATCCACTGGAAACTGGATATTGTCACTTTAGTTATGTTAATTACTTATAATTGACGCTCGTCAATAATAGTACAATATTTTATGTATTAACACACATTTGTGTGTGTGTGTGTGTGTGTGTGTGTGTGTGTGTGTGTGTGTGCTGGTCCTGGGGTTTGAACTCAGGGCCTGAGCTTCTTTGGCTCAAGGCTAACACTCTAACCTCTAGAGCTACAGCTTCACTTGTAGCTCTTTGTGGTGCTTAATTGGAGATAAGAGTCTTATGGACTTTTCCTGCCCAGGCTGGCTTTGAACCATGATCCAGAGATCTCAGCCTCCTGAGTTGCTAGGATTATGGGTATGAGCCACCAGCACCTGGCACATTTCTCTTTTTGAATTTTCACAACTTTCTAGCAAAGGTAATACTCCTATTTTCATGATGGCAAAAACCATAAAGCACATGCTAAGTCATTATGTGACTTTAGCAGAAAATAAAAGTTATCCTTAAAAAACAATAGCATATCATGCCTGTAGTCTTAGCTACTCAGGAGGCTGAGATCTGAGGATTGAGATTCAAAGCCAGCCTGGGCAGGAAAGTCTTTGAGACTCTTATCTCCAATAAACCACAGGGAAAAAAAAAAAACTGAAATGGCATTGTGGCTTAAGTGGTGGAATGCTAGCCTTGAGCTGAAGAGCTCAGGGACAGCACCTAGGCCCAGAGTTCAGGCCTCATGACTGACAAAAAAAAATAGCATACAACCTATAAAAATAAAAAACTTACACATCTCCCTGATACACATACAGGAACTTGGTGTATTCTCAAACCTTGCTCGGCTCGCACAAGTGCCTTTCACATATATAGTCATTTAGTGGTTTACATCTTATTGTGTGTAAATGCTCCCCAAATGAGAGAAAAGTCCAAGAGCTGCTATCACTAATTAACCAGCAAAATGCTGGACTGGAAGCGTGGCTCAGGTGGTGGAGCACCATTGATTTATTATTTATGATTATGATTGCCAATCTGGAAGTACATTAGCTCAGTGATTCTAGTTCCACAGGATGCTCTAGAGCTGTCCTTGACCTACGGTTAAGACAGCTTGGTACTTGATTAATCTGATCATCGATTCACTTCAGAAGCAGTTTTTCTCATCTTCAGAAACCCTAGCCATTCTCACCTTTCAGGAGGGAGTAATGGATCTCCGCATTGGCTCCCCGGTCAGCATCCACGGCTCGGACCTGGAGCAGCTCTGTGCCTGGGACTGTTGTGTCCGGGACCCTGGCTTCATAATGAGGCTGGATGAACTTGGGTGGGTGGAAGTTTCCATCTTCCACTTGAATCGTCACCCACACAAAGTTCCTCTTGATGGGCATCTCTTGATCGCGAACCTAGGGACCCAAAGGAGGGACCAGGATCAGCTTCAAACTGATGGGGGGAGGCTGGGTTTCATAAACTCCATGAAAGAGAATGGCAATGAAAATGGTACCTCATCCGTGCATATTCCTTTAAATCCCGGTTCAGCCCCTAGGCTCTTCCTCCCTCCCTCCCTTCCTTGCTTGCTTCCTTCCTCCCGTTCCCTTCTCTCTCCTTCCTTCCTTCCTTCTTTCCTTCTTTCCTTCCTCCCTTCCCTTCCCCTTCCTTCCTTCCTCCCTTCCCTTCCCCTTCCTTCCTTCCTCCCTTCCCTTCCCCTTCCTTCCTTCCTCCCTTCCCTTCTCCTTCCTTTCCTCTCTTCCCTTCTTCCTCCCTCCCTCCCTCCCTTCCCTTCCTTCCTTCCTTCCTTCCTTCCTTCCTTCCTTCTTCCCTACTTCCCTCCCTCCCTCCCTCCCTCCTTCCCTCCTTCCTTCCTTCCTTCCTTCCTCTTTTTGCAGATAAATTCACCAATTCATGATTATCAGTCTTAACTTGTTTTCTTGTATAATTCTACTTGAAGAGAAAAGGAGAGACAGAGAAACTGTATTTTCCAAGTTAGGTCTTGAGAGAAGTTAGTTCTTGGAGATGTTAGCATGTTGTATAGGAAACAAAAATGCTATGTGGTCTCGTGAATTTGGGAAACACTAAATTAAATGAAGTGAAAACAGTTATCATCTTTTTGTGTTTTGGTTTTTTTTTTTGGGGGGGGGGGGTCCGGTTGTGGGGCCTGAACTCTGGGCCTGGGCGCTGTCCCTCAGCTCTTCAGGTCAAGGCTAGTGCTCTACTACTTGAGCCACAGCGCCACTTCTGGCTTTTTTCTTTTTTGCTTATGTGGTAGTGAGGAATCAAACCCAGGGCCTCATGCATGCAAGGCAAGCGCTCTACCACTGAGCCACCTTCCCAGCCCATCTTTTTGGTGTTTTTTTGTTTTTTTTTTTTTTTTGGTCAGGCTGGGCGCCTGTGGCTCACCCCTGTAATCCTAGCTACTCAGGAGGCTGAGATCTGAGGATCCCAGTTCAAAGTCAGCCCAGGCAGGAAAGTCTGTGAGATTCTTATCTCCAATGAACCACCAGAAAACTGGAAGTGGTGCTGTGACTCAAGTGGTAGAGCACTCACCTGGAGCTGAAGAGCTGAGGGACAGCGCCCAGGCCCAGAGTTCAAGCCCCATGACTGACAATAATAATAATAATAATAATAATAATAATAATAATAATAATAATAATAATAATAATAATAATAATACAGGCAGGGGCTGTAGCCCAGCAAGTATCTTCATTTCTGAGACTGCTCAGAGACTTCAGAATATACTAGTGTGTGTATCCTGATGTGTGTGTGTGTCTGACATACACTAATATGTATATCTGAGGTCTGGGAGACAGGAGGCCAGATTGACTCAGGTTTCATCTGAAGCTAAATAACCCGTATGACGGCAAACACATCTTTCTCCTACTATGGGCCAGGAAATAAGATGAGAGTAATGGGTGGTCTCATTGCTAGGATGAATGCTGTAGGTGCAACATTTAAGGAGGCTTTCATTCTCAAGACTGGGAATAAACCCTGTCCACAGAGTGATCGCTTTGGCCATCCACACATGGGGCTCGTCAGGAAAGCCTTTCCATACATTTCCTGCGTGGCCACCGCACACCCCAGCACCCTACTTCCAGATTTCCTCACCATAACGGTCAGCGTGTGCTGGGAAGGCCCTGAGCCCAGATCCAATTTCCCCACCGTCACTAAAGCACCGCTGTTGGGGTCCAACTGGAAGAGGCCAGTGCTTTCTGGGTCTTGGCTGCCCTGGATGGTGTAGATGAGACCCTTGCCCTTGTCTTCATCCGTAGCTTGGACTCGCAGGAGCTCCACCCCAGCCCGGGTGTCCTGAGGGACCCGGACCTCATAGTGCGGCTTCCGAAACTGCGGCCGGTGACGGTTCACGTTGGCGATCATGAAGATGTAGACCTGGAGAGATGGCACCACAGAAGGCGGATCGTGAGCTGCATGCAGACCATACAGGGGACTGGATGTGTCTGTACCCTTCCCTCTGCCATCCCAGGGCCTGGGATCCACCCAGCGGCTGCTCTGTGCCACAGACCACAGGCTGAGTGAGTGAGAAGACTTCAAAGCCAAAGCCAGTGGCTTCCAACAACAAACAAAAAAATCATTCATTGGCCCCTTCTTCCGTCCTTCCTTCCTTTCTCCCTTTCTCTGTCTCCCTTCCTTCCTTCCTCTCTTCCTTCCTCTCTTCCTTCCTCTCTTCCTTCCTCGCTTTCTTCCATCCTTCCTTTCTCCCTCCCTTCCTACCTCTCTTCCTTCCTTTTTTCCTTTTCTTCCTTCCTTCCTCTCTCCCTTCCTTTCTTCTTTTCTTCATTTCTTTCTTCCTTGCTTCCCTCCCTCCCTCCTTCTCTCCTTCCTTCCTTCCATTCTTCCTTTTTCTTCTTCCCTCCCTCCTTCCCTCCCTCCTTCCTTCCTTCCTTCCTTCGTTCCTTCCTTCCTTCCTTCCTTCCTTCCTTCCTTCCTTCCTTCCTTCCTTCCTTCTTTCTTTCTTTCCTTCCTTCCTTCTTTGGTACCAGTCCTGGGGCTTGAACTCAGGGCCTGATCATTGTTCCTGAGATTTTTCTCTACCACTTGAGCCACTGCTCCACTTCCAGCTTTTTTGGTGGCTCATTTGGAGATAAGAGTCTCACAGACTTTCTTGCTGGACTGGCTTTGAACTACAATCCTCAGATCTTAGCCTCCTGAGAAGCTAGGATTACAGGTATGAGCCACTGGCACCCAGCTCACTGGCTATTTCTTCCAATGAATTGTATAAAATCCAATCCACCAAACCAAGACTTTCTATTTCAGCCAGCCTTGAAGTGGGGACCCCTCTTCACTGACAATCATTCTTTGTGGCCAAAATAGCTCCCTGGCATCCTAGGTTTAATTAGAACTGCTCATTTGGACATGTGGGGGGGCGGGGAATCCTTGTGGAGCAAAGATTCCCCCCAAGATTGCAGAAGTAGAATGTTATTAAAGGAAGACCAGAGCCAGAACTTGGACTGTAATTCGAGCATTCTTGGAGGCGGGCCACACCCACAGGAGACCTGTGGCTCCTGCCCAACCAAGCAGGCCACTCCCCCCCCCCCATGGTCTCAGGGCAGGAATTGCAGGCTGAAGCCCATCACCTGAGTGGCAATGGTGTGGAATCCATCGGTCACCTCCACCGTCAAGTTATAGCGGGATCTTCTCCTTGTGTCCAGAGGTCTGGCGATGACGATGCTGCCTGTGGTCTTCTCGATGTCAAAGTCCATGTCCTTGTCACCATCTGAGGAGAGGGGGGAAGGGAGAGAAGATCACACATGGCCTTGATGACAGGCTACAATCATCCAGTGCGAATGTGGCTGTGGCTATCAGATTTATCACTTGGGACTGACCTTGGCTGGCCTTGGCTGATCAAGACTCAAGGAAGAACCTGAATCAGAGGAGCCTAAGCGTGTTTTAAAAACTGTTGCTAGCTGGGTGGCAGGCTGGAGGTTAGCTCCTGGGAAATCCTAAAAAGCTACCAGTAAGTCAGGTGCTGGTGGCTCAGGCCTGTCATCCTAGTCACTCAGGAGGCTGAGATCTGAGGATCGCAGTTCAAAGCCAGCCCAGACAGGAAAGCCTGTGAGACTCTTGTCTCCAATTCAATACCCAAAAAAGCCAGAAATGGAGCTGTGGCTCTAGTGGTAGGGGCACTAGCCTTGAGCAAGCAGGAGTTCAGGGACAGTGCCCAGGCCCTGATTTCCAGCCCCAGGACAGACAGATACACACACACACACACACACACACACACACACACACACACACACACACACACACACACACACACACACACACACACGTGCATGCGCAAATAGGAATGAGAATGGGGCTTGTGGTACAGTTCAGTGATACATCACATGCTTAGCATTCTTGGGTCAAAAAGGAAAAGAATTAAAATAAAAAGAAGAAGAAAAACAGGACACTGTGCATGGCCACAAACTTATTTCAAGTTCACAGTCGACCAATTCATTCTATGTTGATTTTATGGTTTCACTTCTGGGACTTTTTAGAGAGCATTCATCTTAGATCTCCTCAGTATTGACAGTAACTAAGATACTGCCCGGCTCTAATCGGGGTCACCAGGAAGACTGGGGAGGTGATCCACTGGAGATCAAGTTTGTAATGGCAACATGGCTGACATAAATCATTTTCATTGCACTCTGGCCACTAATCAGGATAAGATCTGGAGGATGGAGGTTCAAAGCCAGCTCAAGAGGGAAAGTCTATGAGCTACACCATCTCCAAAATGACCAGCAAAAATTAGCTGGGCTGGAGCCATGGTTCAAGGAGTAGACTACCAACTGAGTTAGCAAACGACTCAAGTATAGAACCTTGAGTTCAAAACCAGGTACTGAGCCAGGAGCCGGTGGCTCACGCCTGTATTCCTAGCTACTCAGGAGGCTGAGATCTGAGGATCGTGGTTTAAAGCCAGCCCCGGCAGGAACATCTGTGAGATTCTTATCTCCACTAAACCACCAGAAAACTGGAAGTGGCACTGTGGTTCAGTGTGGTAGAGCGCTCGTCTTGAGCTGAAGAGCTCAGGGACAGCACCCAGGCCCAGAGTTCAAGCCCCACGACCGACAAAAACAAAAAACAAACAAAAACCCTGGAAGGGTTGAGAAAGGGTGAACGCCCCTCAGGGGTAAAAGGTATAAGCAGGAGAGGGAGGGGTATCAGAAAGATATCCCAGGAGGACCAAGGCTGGTCTAACATTTTCCTTGGATCTCACCTGAGATGTTGAACCAGAAGAGGCCAGGCCGGCCTTCTACACTGATGACCCCTAGCATATGGTTTACGGGGTCTGTCTCCATGACTGTGAAGCTGTACTGGGGTTCATCAAAGACGAGGGGTACGGAGGACGGCCGAGGCTGAGGAATCCACTCAATATGCAGCCGGACGCTGGTCGAGAGTGGCGGTTGCCCACTGTCAGTTGCCTTGATCTAAAAAGACATCAACACCTGTATTTGAGCCCCGCTTCCCATCTGCTCACTCATTCATGGAACACACACATGAAGTCTGACTAGAAACAGGCCCCAGGGCTAGTTTCCAGAAGCACCATGAGTATCTGAGGTCCAGAACTCCCTGGTTTGAGGACAATAATCAAAACCACTCTTTATGCTGTTGCTGCTGCTGCTGCTGGTAGTGGTGGGGCTTGAACTTGGGGCCTGGGCTCTGTCCCTGAGCTTTTGTTTTTGCTCAAGGCGAGCACTTTACCACTTTGAGCCACAGTGCCACTTCTGGTTTCCTGGTGGTTCATTTGGAGATAAGAATCTCGGGGTCTTTCCTGCCAGGACTGGCTTTGAACCATGATCCTTAGATCTCAGCCTCCTGAGTAGCTGGGATTACAGGCGTGAGCCACCAGCTCACCCAGTTAGGCACATCTTGATTCAAACCCTACCCCACCTCACCCCATTCACTAAATTTCCATCTGGAGGAACAGAGTGGATTCCCTAGTTCTTTACTTAAAGAGAAGGGCCTGGAATTCTGATCCTGGAGTGAGATGAGGATTTCCGGTTTCTCTGGGCAGACCCAGAAGATGATTGCTGCTCCCACTGCATTGACAGTGGTCTGTCTGTCCTCCTCTCCCCTCCAGTCCTTTCCGCCCCTCTGGCTCCATGGCCTCCCCCTGTCTCCGCTCACCGTGAGGATGTTATATTCGCCGGCTGCAAAGGTACTGCTGGATGACACCACACCGGTGCCTGGGTCGATTCTGAAGCCCTCCTCATCGCTCTCTTCAATACTATAGGTGACTTTGCCATTTAGACCCTCATCCAGGTCTGAAGCCACCAGCCTGTACACAGGCCCAGGAGACACGGGGCTCAGCCTCTCTGGAAGGCGGACATTGAGGAGCTTGTGGGAAAACACAGGTAGGTTGTCGTTGACATCCAAGATGCTCACCACCACTCTGGAAGTGGACTTCAGGAGGGGTTCCCCATTGTCCAGCACAGTCACCTGGAGACAGAATGCAGCGGGGAAACATCTGGATTATCCAATGCAAAGAAGTGCATCGGGACGGTCACATCCACAAGCCTACATGTGCTTTTCCAGGCTGCAAAGGGCAGTTCAGTAGTCCTGGTTTGGAATACGCTTATTATGGCTATTCGCATAACCTCACCCACTTGGAACATAGCTCTCCAGGAACCTTACACACAAGAAAATCAGGGAGAACAGGAGAAAGATACTAGAGGGAACCGGAAGAAGCCAAAGCCAGAGTCTCTGGGCCCAAGCTGGTGCTCTTCCCCCTGGGAAAGCCCTCTGGACCATTTCTTAGAGACTAGCTTGTAATCTTCAGCTTTCCTCAAGCTGCTCGAGATGAGATGTTCATGCAGGAACAGGTGGAGACTTCTAGGCCAACTACACAGCCAGATGTATGAAATAAAGTCTAGATGGAGGGAAAAGGCTCTAAGGTAATAGCAGAAGAAAAACGACTCTGTACAGGGGTCGATGGTCCCAGGTAAAGACCTGGTAGGAGAGAAGGTAGGGAATTTGATTCACAATGATGCAGGATTTTGTTCTGTGTTTAGATTTGTGGGAATGTAGTTTAGTGGGAGATCACTTGTCTAACTGCACAAGGCTCTGGGTTCAATCTCTATCATCACACATCTATATTTCTGTGTATTTATCTATCATCCATTTATCATCTATACCTGTCTATCATAATCAACTCTCTGTCATCTATCTACCTATCACTTAGCTATATCTATCATCACCAAGTGTCATTTATTTATCTATAGGTATATAATTTATTATCTATATTTATTATAGCTATCATCTATCTATTTGTCATCTATATTTATATCATCCTCATCATCTATCTTTCATCTATTTATCTATATCCTTTTGGGGTTTGTTTGTTAGCCATGGAGCTTCAACTCTGGGTCTGGGCACTGTCCCTCAGCTCTTCAGCTCAAGGCAAGTGTTCTATCACTTGAGCCACAGTGTCACGTCTGGTTGTCTGGTGATTAACTGGAGATACAAGTCTCACAGACTTTCCTGCCTTGGCTGGCTTTGAACTGTGATCCTCAGATCTAAGCATCCTGAGTAGCTAGAATTACAAGCATGAGCTACTGGTACCCAGCCTACCTATCTATATCTATCTGTTATATGTATATATTGTCACAATCTGTCTTCAATCTGAATCTATCTATTATATGTATCAACCAATCTGTCTGTCTCTCTGTCTCTCAGGTAGATATCTGTTACTGAGTTATGAACAATGCTTCCTGTTTCTGTCCATATGAATCTTTTTTTTTTTTTTTTTTGGGTCCAGTCGTGGGGCCTGAACTCTGGGCCTGGGCACTGTCCCTCAGCTCTTCAGCTCAAGGCTAGTGCTCTACCACTTGAGCCACAGCGCCACTTCCGGCTTTTTTCTTTTTGCTTATGTGGTGCTGAGGAATCGAACCCAGGGCCTTGAGCATGCAAGGCAAGCACTCTACCACTGAGCCACCTTCCCAGCCCTGTCCATATGAATCTTAAGAGGCCATTTAGCTATTACTTCCTAACAATACCCAGTTCTTTCAAAAGAAAAGAAAATTACTGAGCTTGCAAGCTTGGAAGGCAAAAGTGATTCAAAGTCTTCTAGAAAGTTTGTATCCCTACCTCCTGTTACCTCAAGACTAGAAGAGATGTCTGTTCATCAAGTATGGATGGGCTGGGGTGGGGAAACAGCCAGATTTCCCACCTAGCATTTTTTGCTCTTGATTTAATCCCCTCTAGATCACTGATGGACACCTCTCAGCATGATGGATATGTACTCCCAAAAAAACATGCATATAGGGGTGTGTGTGTGTGTGTGTGTGTGTGTGTGTGTGTGTGTGTGTGTGTGTGTGTGTATGTACTCCCAAAAAAATGCATATAGGGATGTGTGTGTGTGTGTGTGTGTGTGTGTGTGTGTGTGTGTGTGTGTGTGTGTGTACTCAGTACCAGAGCTTGACTTCAAGACCTTACCCTCTTCCTTAGCTTTTTTATTCAAAGCTAATGCTTTGAATGCCACATTCCCATTTCCAGCTTCTTTTTTTCCTGGTTAATTGGAATAAGAGTCTCTCTGGGTTTTCTGTCCAGGCTGGCTTTGAACCAAGCTCCTCAGATCTCAGCCTCATGATTATGTACAATGACCAGTGTGAGCCCACCAGCACCCAGCTGGCAAAAGGTTTCCCTGCTAACTCTGCTACTAACCTAGCACTTGACCTTGAGCGAATCCTGCTCAATCCACACAGCACGTGTGTCTTCTTCCTTCCTCCCTCCCTGCATTCACTTCCGGCATTACTCATCTACCTATGGTTCCCGCCCACCTGAATATGGTTTCCCCTTTCTTTCCTTCTTCTTGGTGCTGAGGAGTTAGCAGAGACCTAAGGACTTTCGCCAGCAACTTCAGAAAGGCTGGGAGCCGGAGTCATAAAGGTGACTTCAAGGCTGATGTTGGAATCAGAAGTGGTGCCCAGCCTGGCCTCCTTCCGGTTCAAAGGCAGCAACCAGCTTCACCAACACTCACCTCTAGGACGTGTTCATCCTTGCTCTCTCTGTCCAGCTGCCTGGCGGTAGATAGGAGACCTGGGAGGAGAGGTGATCATAGAATATAAATATAAATGATCAGTATTGCATTCAGTGTCCAGAGGAGAATTCTTCTGGTCTTTGGAGAAACAAATATGTTAAGGGGAAATGGAACTCTGGGTAAAAGGAAAACGGAGACGGCAGGAGAGATAAGGTCCTCGCTGGCATTCCAATCTTCATTTTAAAAAAATGGGGATGACAGATTCATGCTCAGCTATTGGCTTAGCCTCTGTAGCTTGCCCAATCAATGTGCTCCGCAAATCAGATGCCTAACTAATCAGCAGCCTGCCCAATCAGATGTCTGGCCAATCAACAGCCTAACCAATCAGCAGCTTCTACAACCAGCAGCCTGCCCCCAAGTCAAATACCTGACCAATCCGCAGCCTGCCCAACCAGATGCTGGGCCAATCAGCAGCCTGGCCAATCAGCAGCTGGTCCAATCAAAGCCCATGCCATCAGAATGGTTACACAGGGTCATGGTGATTATCAGCACCTTCTCTTCGTGCTTAGAAGTTCATGAGATCTGTTCATGCTTCATTATCTTCTGTGGGGATGGGCGTGGCCAGGGTCTTTGAAATTGGGAAGTTCTCATCCAATAAGGATGCTGCTGCCGGGCTCAGCCCCTCCCTTCCTCCTATGGCATGGCCAATCCTCTGTTCCAGCCTCAGTTTCCTTACTCAGGAGAGGCCTTCTATGCCCCTCCTTCAGAAGTCATCTGCCTATCCCTCCTCCTCTGTGCTGGGTTGTTAACCCTCTGAAAAGAAAATTGAATTAGATGACCTTTCAGGTCCTTCTGGAAGGTCAGAACTGGACATCTCCATTTGGAGGGTTTTATTCTAAAGAGATAACTAGATGATAAATCAGGTATTTGACTTGGGAGCAGGCTGCTGGTTGTAGAAGCTGCTGATTGGATAAGCTGTTGATTGGCCAGACATCTGGTTGGGCAGGCTGCTGATTAGCTAGGCATCTGATTTGCAGAGCACATTGATTGGGCAAGCTACAGAGTCTAAGCCAATAGCTGAGCATAACTAGATGATAACTAGATGATAAATCCCAGAATTTTTTTTTAAAAATGTAGGCTGGGAATGTGGTTTAGTGGTAGAGTGCTCACCTAGCATGCATGAAGCCCTGGGTTCGATTCCTCAGTATCACATACACAGAAAAAGCTAGAAGTAGCACTGTGGCTCTAGTGATAGAGTGCTAGCCTTGAACAAAAGAAGCTCAGGGACATTGCCCAGGTCCTGAGTTCAAGCCCCAGGACTGGCAAAAAAAAAAAAAAAAAAGGTAAACAGCTACTTCCACAATAAATCCATTGTTGGGCAGAAAGGGCTGTTTCTCAGGAGTTCTAACAGCGAGCACAATCATTGCTTTCAGTTCTAGGAAAATCAGAGTGAAGTAGCTAGTGTTGGTGGCTCATGCCAGTCATTCTAGCTATTCAGGAGGCTGAGATCTGAGGATTGTGCTTCAAAGTCAACCTGGGCAAGAAAGCCCATGAGACACGTATCTCCAATCGAGTAGCAAAAAAGCCAGAAGCAGAGGTATGGCTGAAAGAAAAAGTGAAGTTAGAATGTAAGGTCCTGAGTTCAAGTCCCAGTACCACTAGCACAAATAATTTTTTTAATAAACAAGTACTTATTGAGCTCCTACTGGATGCTGGGGACTGAAACTAGTCATGGTCCCTGTTCTGGGAAAACTTTGGGCAGATAACTAATGGACCAGTCAGAAATGAACTGTGACCCGGAAGTATATATGGTCTATCAGGAAAACTAGAAAGAAGAGGCGGGCCAGGCTGTGGGAAGCAGAAACGGGCTAGATAAAAGGGAAGAAGAGGTGACTCCTGGCAGGAAGAACTGTGGATTCAAGGCCCTGTACTGGAGGCTGCTGGGAACGGAAGCCATGCTGTGACTGTGGCCAGAGGCTAGAGAGGCAGCAGGAGGAATGGGGAAGGCAAAGAGTCCGATGCAGCTAGGCATAGGTCAGTGAGATTTCATTGGCTCTGCCTTCATGGGCCGGTCACAGGAGGGAGGGACAGACTCCCTGACAGCAGAGTGCTTGTGACTGTTGTGCATTCTTATTTTTTCTTTTTCTTTTTTGCTTCTTTTTGTGTGTCGATAGCTGGGCACTGGGGGCTCATACCTCTCATCCTATCTACTCAGGAAGCTGAGATCTGAGGATCACAGTTAAAGCCAGACCAGGTAAGAAAGCTCATGAGACTCTAATCTCCAAGCGAACCACCAAAAAAGCCAGAAGTGGAGCTGTGGCTCAAGTGGTAGAGCGCCAGCCTTGAACAACAACAATAAAAAAAAATGCTCAGGGACAGTAACTAGGCCCTGATTTCAAACACACACACACATAAAAGTTCGTTCCTATTAGAATATCTTCTCCATGACAATGAAACAGACCATCTCTGCCTTTGAGGGCACCGTGCCAGCCCTGCTATAAGGAAAACTGTTGATAGTAAACAGAAGTGGGATTTAGAAGATCTTGAAAAGTCAATGCCCCAGGCAAGAGGTCTTTAAGCCTTTCTACAAAAGGAGGGACAGATGAGTGCCAATAAAAAAAAAAAAAAGCACCTTCAGATTGTTTTCCTAGGAAAAAGTACAGGAAAAAAAACAAACATTGTTCCTACTAGGCAGTCTATAAAATAAACTTTGGGCCTTGAACCCAAGACCTGGGCACTGTGCCTTAGCTTTTTCATTCAAGGCTGATGCTCTATCCCTTGAACCACACCTCCACTGGTAGCTTTTAGTTGGTGAACTGGAGGTAAGAGTCTCATGGATTTTCTTGCCCAAGCTGGCTTTAAAATTCTCAGATCTCGGCCTCCTGAGTAGCCAGGATGACAGGTGTGAACCACCAGTACCTGGCAGAATTGGTGGTTTTTTCAGTTGGAGAAAGCTTGTCCACCCAACACCTCCATATGGCTCACTACTGCCCCCTGCTGGCCCTGGATGGGCCTTTTTTCCTATGCCCTTGCACCAAGGACAGACACTAGTAAGAGAAGCTCTAGTCTCCTATGGATCCCTATGGTCATCATTCGGTGGGCAGGCCTGAGATCAGCCTGGAGCGGGGGTAAAGATGGCTTCTGAGTTATGGCTTGTCCCTCAGGGGTGGGGTCACTTTGGACATATTTGTAAGGTAGAAGTTGTCCCTGCTTGATCTCTGGGTGGCCTGCTAGACTCAAGGGCAAGAAAACTAACCTCAGATATATCTCCTTTTGTCCTGCCTATGGAGATGCGCTTTGTAGAAAAGTGCCTCAAATGTTAGCACTCCTCCGAAGAACTCCCTGTGAGGCTTGTTAAAAACAGATTGCTAGCCCGGCACCAGTGGCTCCCACCTGTCATCCTAGCTACTCAGGAGGCTGAGATCTGAAGATCGTGGTTCAAAGTCAGCCAGGGCAGGAAAGTCCAGGAGACTCTTATCTCCAAGAAACCACCAGAAAACCAGCAGTAGCGCTGTGGCTCAAGTGGCAGAGCACTCGCCTTGAGCTGAAGAGCTGAGAGACAGCACCCAGGCCCAGAGTTTTCAAGACCCAGGACTGGCAAAAACAAGAAAACAAAAACAGATTGCTGGCCCCATCCCAGAATCCTGACTCCCTTGACCTAGGGCAGCGCTTAGATGGCCTGAATTTCCCACAAGTCCCCAGAAGCCCTTGGGGACTTCGCAGCATCACCATGGACACTGTGGTCTACCAGCTTCCTACATCCTTACCTGTGGATGGATGGATCAGGAAGAATCCCCCGTGGTTCCCCCCAGTGATGTTGAACGTGAGCTTCCCCTGTGAGCTGGAATCCGGGTCCAAGGCATCCAGCTGCAACACAGAAGTGCCCAGAGGTGCGTCCTCCAGGACAGAGGGGTAGAACACGGCTTGGGACATCCGGGGTGGGTTGTCATTCACATCCGTCACCTCAATGTAGACTTCAGTGACAGCAGACAGGGGTATCGAACCCCTGTCCACAGCCAGCACTGTCAGCCAATAGGAGAGGGTGAATTCTCGATCCAGGGGCGCCAGCGTCTGAATCATTCCTGGAGACAATACATCCCCCCCCCCAATTCAAAGTACTTTTAGAGCTCAAAACAACTTTAGAAATTGCCCTTCCTCCAGCCCAGGCTGGCTTTAAACTAAGATCCTCAGATCTAAGCCTCCTGAGTAGCTAGGATGTCAGGCGTGAGCCACCAGCACAGAACCTGTGATACGATCTCCAATGAATCAACAAAACAAAACAAACAAAAACCCAAAGACAACAGAAGTAGAAGTGTGGCTCAAGTGGTAGAGCACCAGTCTTGAGTGAAAAAAAAAATCTAAATGGGGCTCGGAATGTGGGTTAGTGGTAGAGTGCTTGCCTAGCATGCATGAAGCCCTGGGTTCGATTCCTCAGCACCACATATACAGAAAAAGCCAGAAGTGGCGCTGTGGCTCTCACATAGTAACCTTGAGCAAAAGAAGCTCAGGGACAGTTCCCAGGCCCTGAGTTCAAGCCCCAGAATTGACTAAAACAAAAAACAAAAACACCAAAATCTAAAGGACAGCACCCAGGCCCTGAGTTCAAGCCCCAGTAAAGGCACAGAAATTAATTAAGCAAGTAATTAATTAGATAATAAGTCAGTGTTGCCTTTTTGGAGGGCAATTGGAAATAGGCACTACTACTGGAAATGGAGAATATCCACAAGGCATGTATGAAGCTCTGGGATTTGATCCTATGCACCATTCATTGACACAAATGCCCAGAATCTTTTGACTTAGAAACTCTGAAGAGTTGTTATTGTGGAGAGTCATTTAAATGAGTACAGGTATCCAAATGAGGATATGGCATCTGTGTGATAGAATAAAGAACAAAAAATATTTACGTGCTGATAAAATGTGTTGCAGGAGGTGGAAAAGGTAAAGTTTATAATAGCATCTACTGTCTTACATTTTTGTAATAATAAAATCAAGCCAGGCGCTGGCAGCTCATGCCTGTAATTCTCGCTCCTCAGGAGGCTGAGATCTGAGGATCCTGGTTTAAAATCAGAGCCTGGGCAGAAAAGTCTGTGAGACTCTTATCTTGGATTAACTAGCAAGAAGTTGGAAGTGGAGGTGTGGATCAAGTCTTAGAGCACTAGCCTTGAGCAAAAAAAGCCAAGCAAGAGCTAGAGGCTCTGAGTTCAAGCCCCAGTACTAGCACAAATGAAGACAGACAGACAGACAGTAAATAGTGAAAATATACCAGATACACAGAGTACAAAATTCGATCAGAAACGAAATCGTTGGTAAAGATTATATTTGGGGAGATGAGACATAAAAGAATATTTGTTTGTTTGCTTTGGGGGCTTGAACTCAAGACCTGGGCACTGTCCCTGAGCTTTTTTTTTTTGCTCAAAGCTAGCACCCTACCTTGAGCCACAGTGCCACTTCTAGATTTTTTTTTGGGGGGGGGGAGGTAGTTAATTGGAAATGAGAGTCTCACAGACTTTCCTGCCCAGGCTAGCTTTGAACTATGATCCTCAGATCTCAGCCTCCTGAGTACCATCTAGGATGATAGGCGTGAACCACTGGTGTCCAAATGGAACATTGATTTCTTATGTATAATTGTAGTTTAAAATGTATAGTCAGTATAAATTACTTTCATAAGCAGAGAGAGAGGAAGGAGGAGGAGGAGGAGGAAGAAAAGGAGGAGGGGGAGGAGGAGAAGGAGGAGGGGAAGAGGAGAAAGAAGAAGAAGGTGTTTATGTGTGTGTGTGTGTGTCTAGTAATTTTTAATTTTTAAATTTTTCTTTTTACTTTCTCTTTCTTTCTCTCATTCTTTTTTTCTTTCTCTCTTTCTCTTTCTCTTTCTCTCTCCCTCTTCCTTCTTCTCTCCCTCCCTCCCTCCCCCCCCCCTTGCTGGTACTGGGGCTTGAACTTAGGACCTAGTTGGTGTCCCTTGGCCCTTTCACCTTTGTTTTCCACTCGGCCTGGCTTCCTCCAACGCATTCCTAACCTCCTGCCCCCCCCCCACCTTTCTTCCTGCTGACCCTGACAGCCCCCATTCCACCTCCCCCTCTGTACCTGTATCCCGGTCGATACTAAAGGCATCAAGGCCGGTACCAGCCCGCAGAAAGTACTGCAGCTCCCCATCCGAGCCGTCATCATCATCCTGGGCGGTCACCTGCATTACAGGCGTCCCCGGGGGGCTCTCCTCCCGCACCTGGCCCTGGTGCACGAAGGAGATGAAGCGAGGAGGGTGGAGATTCTCATTCACGTCCAGGACCGTCACTTCCACGTGACAGAGGGTCCTGCGGGACAGGGGCCTTCCACTGTCCCTAACCCACAGGCTCAGATTGTACCCAGCCCGCTTCTCAAAGTCCAACTCTCTCTCCAGACTCAACACCCCCGTCAGCAGGTCGATCCGGAAGGTTCCGTGGACATCATCCAACAGGACATAGCGCAGGTCCCCTGAGGGGCCGAGATCGGGGTCGAAGGCATCCAGGAAAGTCAACACGGTCCCGGGGGGCAGGTCCTCGGGGACCCTCAGGCGGCTGGGCTCGGGGACACACTGGGGGGCATTGTCATTGGTATCGGCCAAGGTGATGATCAAATCGGTGACTGAGTAGAGCTGATGGCCCGTCCTGGGTTGATCCCTGGCTTCTACCTTGAGCACATAGCGGGGTTCGGATTCGCGATCGAGGGGCCCCGTGACCACCAGCACCCCAGTGTGAGGATGCAGGGAGAATCTGTCCGTGGGACTCAGCAGGGTGTAGCGAACCCTGCCATTTTCCTCTGAGTCAGCATCGTGGGCTTGCAGCTCTGCGATAGTCGTTCCCACGTCGGTGTCTTCCGAGACGGTGAGCTGGTACCCACCCGGGGGAAACTGAGGCGCATTGTCATTCCAGTCTTGCACGCTCACCGTCAGCAACTTCCAGGAGGACTTCTGAGGCGTGCCCAGGTCATACACGGTCACGTTGAGCACGTAGAAACTGGTGGCCTCATAATCCAGGGGGGCCACTACCCTCAGCCACCCTGTCTCCAGCTCAAGGTCAAAGCGACCTTCATCATTGCCTTCTGCAATCACGTAGACCAGTTTGCCATGGAAGCCCTCATCGGGGTCGGTGGCGGCCAGGTGGGCCAAGGGTGTGTCCGTGGGAACCTGCTCAGAGACATCAATGGTCTGAGGGAAGTGGTCCTCAAAGCGGGGGGCGTGGTCATTGATCTGATAGGCACTCAGGGAAGCGACTTCTTCATCACTGAACTCCTGGTCCTGGAGGCTCACAGAATGGAGGATGGTCTGGGTGAAATGTGTCAACACCCCCGTTTTGTCACAGGTGGCCGGGGCTTCCAGACGGGGGTCCTGCACCACGGTGACATTCACCGTGGTGGGCGTGGCGTGGTGTTGGCCATCGGTGGCTGTGATCTTTAAGGAATAGCTCGTGGGCTGGCCACCAGTGAGATTCGTAAAGGAACGCCTGAGGGAGATCACCCCAGAGAAATGATGGAGATCAAAATACCCCCGCTCGTTGCCCGACATGATCTCATATCTGAGGTTCTGGAGCTCGTCCACGTCGATGGCTGACATGGTCAGCACAGACCTGCCCACCGGTGAGTCTTGGCGCAGAGTCACGGTACAGTTGACCTCTTCGAACATAGGCTGGTTGTCATTCAAGTTCTTGAGCCGAATGGATACCGACACATCTTTCTCTTGGCGGAATGGAGACCCCCAATCGGATGCCCGTACACGGAAGGTATAAATTCTCTTCATGAGCTCGTAATCCATGGGTTTGGTGGTGGAGATGACCCCTGAGAAAGGATCGATGGTAAATGGCACCCCTTGGGGACCCACAAGACAATAAGTGAAGCAGCCATTCTCTCCAGGATCTTGATCGGTGGCTGAGACAGTCAAAACTGGGGTGCCTACAGGCAAGTTCTCCTCCACTATGCCCTCGTAGGAAGGCCTGCTGAAGACGGGGGCGTGGTTATTACCATCCACCACGTCGATGACCACAGTGGTGGAGGCCACGCCCACCGAGGTCCTGATATGCAACTGGTATTGGGCACCATCTTGAAAATCCAAGACCTTGGTAGTGGTGATCAACCCAGTACGGGTGTTAAGTTTAAAGCCGGCGCTATCAGGGGATGGCTTTAGGACATACCGCAGGGTGGGGACAATCGGGGTCACTTTGACCAGGGCTACCCGACTCCCAGGAGGAGAAGACTCGTGAAGTTGAACCCTGTACATGGCCTTCTCGAACCTAAGCGAGTCCAGCGGGGCTGGTGGGAGGTGGAAGGCCTTGATGTGGGAATGGAAAGGTTTGTTCACACTCCGGGCCTGGAGGCTGAGATTGAACCCGTGGCGATACACAACCCAGTCAATGTCCTTGGTGGCCACCAGGTTGAACTGGTTGCCATGTGCATAGGATTTGATGGCTTTGAAGTGCTGACCCGGGTCACCACTGACAATTTCCAGAGATTCCACGTCGGCCCCCACGCCATCCACGGTGACCGTGGCGTAGCTGCCATCCTCATCATCATCATCTGTCGAAGTCACCACCATGGAAGCGATGGCCGGGGGCTTCCTGGAGGAGGGTTCCACGTAGATGATCAGGGGAGCCACATTTCCAAAGCCATTACCCTCCGTCAGCTTGCGCATGCGATCCACAGCCAGGACCTGGAGTTCGTGTTTCCCTCTCTGGGTGACGTTGAGTTTGCCGGCCACGGTGATCACGCCGCTGGTGGGGTGAATGGCAAACACGTCCGATCTGGTGTTAAAGGCATAATAGAAGTCAGCGTTCCTGCCCAGATCGGCATCGGTGGCTGTCACTTGGCAAATGGGCCTCTTGAGGGGCGCGTCTTCTGCAATGGTGACCCTGTAAGAAGGCGGGGAGAAGAGGGGCTTCAGGTCGTTCTGATCCAGGATGCGCACGGCCACGCTGGTGAGGGCCTCCATCTCTGAGGACTTTTCGGAGGCCTGGATGATGAGCACGTACGTGTCCCGTACCTCTCTGTTCAGGAGGGCCGTGTTGCTACTCTTGGTCCGGATTCTCAGAAAGCAGAAGTTGCCCACCACATGCTCTTCGGCCTTGAACACATTCGACGCGTCCCCGGCGATGATCCGGTATTTCACTGTCCACCGAGGATCGGCCAGGTAGATGCCCATCTTCACCAGGCCTTCCACATAGGTCTTGGGAGCCGAATTCTCGTAGATGGAGACGTTGTAGAGCGAATGCGTGAAGCGCCATGCGGGGAGGGACGGGGTGCTTTCTGCAGGGGTTGGTTCGCTGCTGACACAATGGATGGACCAGACAGCCAAACCCAGCAAGACAACAGTCATGGTGGAAAGATCCTGGGGAATCCTGGCTGGAAAGAAAGGAAACGCGTGAAGGTTAGGAAAGAAATGGTTCAAGGAAGATGATGTATTGTATTGTATTTATTTATGGTTAGTCATGGGACTTGAACTCTGGGCCTGGGCGCTGTTCCCTCAGCTCTTCAGCTCTACCCCTTGAACCACAGCGCCACTTCTGGTTTTCTGAGTGGTTCATTGGAGATAAGAGTCTCACGACCTTTCCCGCCAGGGCTGGCTTTGAACTGCTATCCTTGGATCTCAGCATCCTGAGTAGTTAGGATTACAGGTGTGAGCCACCAGTACCTGGCTTGTTTTTTTATTTTTATTTTTTGGCTTTTAGCCTTGTGCCTCTGGTTCTGGGGGGCATGTGGTATTCTTGCTTGGCTTTTCCTGCTCAAGGCTGGAGCTCTACCACTTGAACCACACCTCCACTTCTGGCTTTTTGCTGGCTAATTGGAGATACAAATTGCATGGAATTTTCCACCTGGCCTGGCTTTGAACCAAAATACTCAGATCTTATCTTCCTGCCTAGCTGGGATTATAGGCTACCAGTGACCAGCTTGTCCTGGTGATTTTTGGCATGAGGTCTCATCTTTTGCCTAGGCTGACTTCTAACCATAACCCCCACCCCCAATCTTTCTCTCTAAAGTAGCTTAGATTACAGAAATGAGCCATTAGCACCTGACCTACTTTGCTTTTTTTATTATTGAGGGGAGAAGGCTAAACCTATGGCTCGAATTCAGGACCTAGGTGCTGTCCTGAAGTTTCTTTTGCTCAAGGCTGGCATTCTACAACTTGAACCATAGCTCCACTTGCAGTTTTGTGGAGTTGTTTTTAGTATGTTATTGGAGATAAGAGTCTCATGGACTTTTCTTGCCCAGGCTGGTTTCAAAGCACAATCCTCAGATCTCAGCCACCTGAGTGGCTAGGATTGCAGATGTGAATCACTGGTGCTTAGTGACTAATTTGCTTCTTGAAGTAGAGTCTCAAGGTCCGGGAATGTGGCTCAGTGGTAGAGTGCTTGCCTAGCATGCATGAAGCCCTGGGTTTGATTCCTCAGTATTGCACAAACAGAAAAAGACAGAGGTGGCTCTGTGGCTCAAGTGGTGGAGTGTGAGCCTTGAGCAAAAGGAGCTCAGGGACAGTGCCTAGACCCTGAGTTCAAGCCCCAGGACTGGCAAAACAAACAAACAAACAAATAAACAAAAAGAAATAGAGTCTCAACCTAATTTAACTCTGAGGACTGGCCTTAGAATGTGATCCTCCTATCTCTGCTCCTAAGTAGCTGGGACCACAGGCATGAGACACAATACTTGGCTACTATTAACCATCAGTAAATGGAAATTAATTTTTTTAAAGTAGGGGTGCTCAGGGAATTGCAGTTGTCAGGAGAAAAAGCAGAGCAAGAGTCCCGTGCACAAGTCTGACACTGCCTCTTCTCGTGAACTAGAACACAGCCAGCCCCCAGATTCCTGGAATGTCAGAGCAGAAGAGAGTCTTAAAGATGACAGCACTCAGTCCCTACTTCTCATGCACAGATGGGAGAAAATGGTCCAGAGTGGGCAGGAGTTTTACCCCAGATTACGCAATGGGTGGACCACTAAGAACTGGTCCATAGCTGGGCACTGGTGGCTCAGGCCTGTCATCTTAGCTACTCAGGAGGCTGAGATCTGAGGATCTTGGTTCAAAACCAGCCCAGGCAGGAAAGTCTGTGAGACTATTAGCTCCAGTTAACTGACAGAAAACCGGAATTGGTGCTGTGGCTCAAGCGGTAGAGCACTAGCCTTGAGCTGAAGAGCTGAGGGGCAGCGCCCAGGCCCAGAGTTCAAACCCCATGGCCAGCAAAAGTAAAAGAAAAAAAAAAATAATAAAGATTTGCTCCACAAATGGACGTTCTGCCTCTGTCAGCCTCTCCCCTGTCCCTATCCACGTTTTCCAAAAGGTCCTAGAGGGCCTGTCCCTAATCTAGCCCAGGCCCTAGTGAGACTCCCCCAGGACGGGGTGGGGGGGTGGAGGGGGCGGGGCAAAGCCAGAGCTCGGGGGCGGGGCAGGCATAAGGCTGAATACACCAACTAGTGCCCCACCTGCCCTTAGGAAATCCCACTCCTGGCAGCTTCCTGGCCAGGGGCCAGGAGTGCTCGAATATTCTTGGATGGAAAAGCCTGACTTGTTTTTCCAGTTGCCTGACTCTTCAAAAGGCAGGAAAGTGTTAAACTTCCAGGGTGGAGTTAAAGCCTGGAGCCAGGTCTAACCTGAGACCTATGAACCCCCTCCCCCCCATACCCCCTGTTTCCAGATGTGCCAAACTGGGGTGATAGAAAGTCCAGCAGGGACAGAAAAGACTCAGAACAACCCCATCCTAGCTGCCTGGGGCCAGCCCACATGGCCTGTGCCTGAGAAAACAGGATGGACATGGGCCCGCATCTGGGGTACAAAAGCCGATGTCAGGAATTGTTATTAGAAGACATTGCCAATGACTGAAGAGAGAAAAGGGGAGGGGGGAGAGGAAGGGCTGGTCCTGGGGCTTGAACTCAGGGTCTGGGTGCTGCTGTTGAGCTCTTTTGCTCTAGGTTAGCCCTCTACCCCTTGAGCCACTGCTCCACTTCCAGCTTTTTGCTGGCTAAATTGGAGATAAGCGTCTCACGGGCTTTTCTACCCTGGCTGGCTTTGAACTATGATCTTCAGATCTCAGCCTTCTGAGTAGCTGGGATGGCAGGCGTGAGCCACCGGCTTTCAGCCTGAAGATGGTTTTGCTTTTCAGCTACCCACTCTCCTGCTCCCAGGCAAAAACCACACCTCCAAGCCGGGCTCCGGTGGCTCACGCCTGTCATCCTAGCTGCTCAGGAGGCTGAGATCTGAGGATCACAGTTCAAAGCCAGCCCAAGCAGGAAAGTCCGTGAGACTCTGATCTCCAATAAACCACTAGAAAACCGGAAGTGGCGCTGTGGCTCAAGTGGTAGAGCACTAGCCTTGAGCTGAAGAGCTGAGGTACAGCGCCCAGGCCCAGAGTTCAAGCCCCATGACTGACAAAAGCCAAACACACCTCCACTTTGCCACCGCAGAAGTAGGAACCACCCCCCCTCTCCTAAATCATTGGGGTCCCAGGCCTGGCAAGATGCCACTGCTCTTGATGCTAAACACCTTCCCTTCCCCACTGTACCTCACCCCAAGAAGTCCAAGCCCTTTACCCAAGCTCAGTGAGGAGAGCTGTATGCAATCTGCCTGCCAGGGGCTCCTGCCCTAAGGGAGCAGTTTCCTGTTCACCAGGTCAGCTCAACATGGGCAGGCCCCAACAAGATACCACCACCACCCCCAGCCAGGCCCAGCTCAACCCAGCCCAGTCTGCACAGGGCACCAGGCTGAGCAAGCCGTTAAAATGAGCTGGAGGCAACAGCTTGGCCCCACCCCCAGGGGGACGGGGGGGGGGGGGGGAGAGAGAGAGAGAGAGAGAGAGAGAGAGAGCGCATGTGTGGGAGAGGAGGCTAGTGGATGGTCACAAAGTTCTAGGGTGCTCTCTTGGCCCAGGTAAATGCATCAGTAGGGTTTAAAGGCATATTGAAGCCCCTAAACCCAGCACTAATATTGTATGTATGTATGTATGAATGGATGGATGAATGGATGGATGGATGGATGGATGGATGGATGGATGGATGGATGGATGGATGGATGGATTTTTGTGCCCATCCTGGGGATTGAACTCATGGCCTGGACACTGTCTCTACTTTTTTTTTGCTCAAGGCTGGTGCTCTACTACTTGAACCACAACTCCCACCTCTGTCTGGCTTTTTTTTTTGATAGGTCATGGGGCTTGAATTCTAGGCTTGGGCGCTGTCCTTGAGCTCTTCAGCTCAAGGCAAGAGCTCTACCACTTGAGCCACAAGCCACTTCTAGGTTTCTAGTGATTTATTGGAGTTAAGAGTCTCATGGCCTTTCCTGCCTGGGCTGGCTTTGAACTGTGATCCTCAGATCTCAGCCTCTTGAGTAGTTAGGATGACAGGTGTGAGTCATCAGGGCCCAGCTTGGGTTTTTCTTTGTGTGTGGGGGGGAATTTAGTGAGGATAAGAATCTCACAGATTTCCTGCTCCAGGCTGGCTTTGAACCATGATCCTCAGTTCTCAGCCTCCTGAGTAGCTAGGATTACAGGCGTGAGCTACCAAGAGCTTGACTTAATATTTTTAAATACCTTTTTTGTGTGTGTCTGTCACAGGGCTTGAACTCTGGGCCAGGGCGCTGTCCCTCAGCTCTTCAGCTCAAGGAGAGCACTCTACCACTTGAGCCACAGTGCCACTTCCTGTTTTCTGGTGGTTAATTGGAGCTAAGAGGGCTGGCTTTGAACTATGATCCTCAGATCTCAGCCTCCTGAGTAGCTAGGATTACAGGAGTGAGCTGCCAGTGCCCAACCATTTATTTTTTTTGCATGTTCTGAGTCTTGAATTCAAGGATTGGTTGCTGATTCGTTTAGTATTTTCACTCAAGGCTAATGTTCTACCACTTGAACCACAACTCCACTTATGGCTTTTTTTTTTTGGTGGTTCATTGGAAATAAGAACATCACAACATCACAGACTTTCCTGTTAGGCTGGCTTTTGAACCACGATCCTCAGATTTCACATCCTGAGTAGCTAGGATGACAGGTGTGAGCCACCAGAGTCAGGCTTGAAGGAGCTTGTAAAGATTTAAATCAATTCCTATCACTTACGGGCTTAAACTTTTTTTTTTTTTTTGCGATAACTGCTTCCTGTAGCACTTAGATTAAAATCGAATGGCCTTGCTATGATTTAAAAGGATTCCCCTCTCCCTCCCCTCCCCCATCACCATATGAGCTTCACCCAGAATGCCGTCCAACAATCTCAACCTTACCAAGCTATAACACACAGGGTTCCTCGCTCCTCGGCAAACACTTACCATGCTGGGACCTGCCTCAGGACCTTTGCACTTGAAGTCTCTCTCTACATAAGAGTCTCGCAAGGATGTTTCTTTCTTGTGATCTAGTTTTCCCCTCAAATGTTTACCCACTAAGCCCTAATTTAAAACAACTCCTGTCCCCATTGGCTGCGTTATTAATCAGTTCATGGTACATTCTTTATGGTTCATATCACCTCTCAAAATATTTTTATATGTGTGTGTGTGCCAGTATCATGACTTGAACTCAGGGCCTGCCTCATGCTCTTGCTCAGCTTTTTTTTTCACTCACAGCTGGTGCTCTACCACTTGAGCCACATCTCCAGTCTGGCATTTTGCTGGTTAATTGGACATAGGAAGTCTTGAGGACTTTTCAGTTCAGGCTGGCTTCAAACTATGATCCTCCAGATTCCTATCTCCTGAGTAGCTAGAATGACAGGCATGAGCCACCAGCACCTGGTCCTTCCTGATACGTTCTTATTTAACTGTCTCCCCCAGTTGACACTAAACTCCACAAAGACAAAAACAAAAACAAAAACGTATGTCTCTTATTCATGGTTGAATTCCCAATGCCTTCATCCGCCAAGTAAATGTGGGGCTCAATAACTAACTGCAAGGTGGAAAATGGAAGATTCTGGATTTAATGAAAATGGAAAGTGAGCTGGGTGCTGGTGGCTCACACCTGTCAACCTAGCTACTCAGGAGGCTGAGGTCTGAGGATCCCAGTTCAAAGTCAGCCTGGGCAGGAAATTCCAGGAGACTCTTATCTCCAATGGACCACCAAGAAAATGCCGGAAGTGGAGCTGTGGCTCAAGTAGAAAAGCACCAGCCTTGAGGGAGGAAAAGAAAAAAAGAAAAAAAGCTCCAGGACAGTGCCTAGGCCCTGAGTTCAAGCCTAGGACTGGGACCAAAAAAAAAAAGAAAAGTAGAAAGGGTTTAGAAGTCATCTCTTCCTTCTCCTGCAAGTCCTAGGGCTTGAACTCAGGGCTTTGGACACTGTCCCTGAGCTTCTTTTGCTCAAGGCTAGCCCTCTACCACTTGAGCCACAGCACCACTTCTGGCTTTTTCTGTGTATTTAATACTGAGGAATCGAACCCAGGACTTCAAGCATGCTAGGCAGGCATTCTACCACTAAGCCACCTTCCCAGCCCATCTCTTCTTTTTGAAGTTAGACAATAAATAAGGGCCCAAATAAACAAAGGACTTGCCAAGGTCACCGAAAGAACCAGCAGCCGGTGCTTTCTTCCTGTCTCTGTGGCCAGAAAGGCACCATGAGCCTCTGACAAGTTCTCATCCTGGCTCTGCCGCCAGCTGAGTGTCTACGCCTGAGTCAGTCCGTTCCCTTCCACCTCCGAGCCTCAGTTTCCCCATCTGTAAGCGGGCGTGCTCAGAGGCATCTGGATGCAAGTAAGAGCTTACACGTCCTGTGCCTTCCATCAGGCCTGGCTCCCGGTCCGCTCTCCGTGGAG